>NW_018164877.1:886522-902089 GCF_001263595.1 Phalaenopsis equestris
TAGGAAATGAATAATATCAGATTTCAGAATTTAGGCAAGACTTTCAAAGTAGGGAAGGAAGAAAAATCAGATTTCAGATTTAATGCAGGTGTTTTAAAATTAGAAGGAGAGTAAACTCAGATTTTGGTTTTAGGAAATGTTTAGGGAGACAAGAAAGGAAAAAAGAAAAAGGAAAGACAAGGAGAGAAGGAAGAGGAAAGGACAAGGAAAGGAAAAGAAGTAGGAGGGGCGGTGGGTCCCCCCTCCAAGGGGACTGGCCGGTCTAGCTTGGCTGGACCTGCGCCCGGTCGGCCCCCCATGAGCTCTGCGTCAGACACATACATATATATTTACATACATATATACATATATGTATCTAAATACATGCATATGCATCTACATACATGCATACACATTAGCGCTTTATTTTGTCATAGTTGGGATGATGAAATTGCATGAGTTATGATTGGCATACTTCCGCTTCAAAGATTGCTACAACAAATTTGTAAACTCACATTATAATGGTACTATGCTTCAGAAATGGAGATTTGTCTTCTTGTAATAGAAGGATGAGGCTAGAATTGCAGCATCTATATATTTAGAATATGAATGGCCTTTTTCCTCAGTATTTTGTGGCCTCCAACATGCAGTAATCACAACAATTCATTCCAGAAAAGGTCATTATTGCTTCTTTATTCGAGTGATTCAAGTAAATTATGCTATCAACAAATTAAACCAATTTTATGAAGTAGAAAACTTCCTTATAATCATATCAAATAAACCTAAAAAAAATTGACAAGGCTATTAGAATTTTTTATAACTTCGATATGTATGTAAAGTTTTTTGTGATCATGTCTTTCTAATGGAAACATTATCAGATAGCACTACGTATAAGTAGTCAATAAGCTATGATAATGTAGTTAATGACACAATACTTTTGATTAGCATTGATTATACGTATATTTTGAAGATGTTAATGATTACATTCATGATAGAGATGCATCATAGATGAAAGATCAAGTGATTGAGGTGCTAAGTATTTGAATTTAAACATCACTTTTTATTTTTTTTTATCTTTCAATTTAAAGCTTTTCTTATATGTATTTTTAAAATGGCATTTGGGATATGCACTATGTGCTATTATTCTATGTGGACCTTTGAGATTTGGTGCGCTATTCGCCATTGTGAAATATTTATAGAATTTGTTAGTTTCCTTCTCTTGGATCCTTTTGTATAATCTAAGAGATGTTGAGTGGATGAAATTGTGTTGTCACAGGATTCGTTTACTAACTTTTTTTAATCTTTCTATTTCTCTTTTCACTGTTTGTTGCCTTATCTTTCTCTATATTCTCTAGGTTGATTTATTTAGGCGGCACAGTTTCCCAGTATATTGGAATGGGGAAAATCGTCGAGTTTTGAGAGGCCATTGGTTTGCTCGAAAAGGGGGTTTAGATTGGTTTCCTGTACGTGAAGACCTTGCAGAGCAGCTGGAGTTTGCTTATCGGTGTCAGGTAGGCGGAAACCTTTTCTTCATGTTGTCTCATGGGCAAAAAATTGTTCGTAATTTAGATCTTGATGGTTTGATTTCTCTTCAGCACTCTTTATTGTTTGGTTCCTCTTTACTTTTGCATGCAAGGAAAGTTCAAATTTGCATAGGAAGCATTTCATAACACTTTAGCGCATGCATTTATTTGAAACTGCATAAACTTTCTTCTTCAATATTGCTAATCTCGTTGCATTAAAACTATCTGTTTATGACTATAACGAAATAATACAGTGGGAACGAAGCCTTGAGAGAGTCTGGTTTGGATTAGTGGGGGGCTTGGGCTGAAGAAGAATTTAGGAGACAGTTAATTTTTCTTTTTAGTACTTCAACAGCTTTTTTATTGAGCATTCAATATTTTATTTTCTACTTGTAGATGCTTGGTTCAGAATAACTGTTAGCTGTTGAATTCGTTTCAATAGAATGCTATCAAGTTTGGGAACAAACCCTTGAGAGAGTCTGGTTTGGACTAGTGTGTGGGGGGGGGGGGGGGTGGGGGGGGGAAAAAATTTTTTTTAGTACTTCAACAGCTTTTTTATTGAGCATTCAATATTTTATTTTCTACTTGTAGATGCTTGGTTCAGAATAACTGTTAGCTGTTGAATTCATTTCAATAGAATGCTATCAAGTTCCTAGAGCCTGATTATTTTCTTGTTCATTCACTATTCAGCTCGTTCATTATGATTAAGTGTGAGATGGCTGGATTTTAGTTAGGGTGCTAAATTCGACTGTTTATTTGGAATTTCTTTTTTGAACTCACCTTCATAAAGGTTAGAAATGAGTTCTATCTATGAGGGCTAGTCGTTTTTAGTTTTGCTTTTTATATATAGTACATGAATCTTATGTAGTCAATGGGGGAATGATTATAAATTTTCTTTTACTCATGTTAATAATAAAATAATAATAAGATATGGGAGGATGGGTAAATTAGAACTTCAGCCCAATCAGTAGAAAAAGCTGTGTTGGCATGAACTGAATTCAACTAATTAAATAAATATCTCTGAAATTTATTTCAGTAAAGCTCTTTTTTGGAACACAATTCTAACCATTTCCAAGTCTTTGCTTCCTCACACACAATTCGATGTAGTTATCTTTGACCAAATGATAATTGATCTTAGATGGCTTCTCAGTGCATTACTGCATGGAAAGTGTACCGATCTTTCCTGTTGTTTTTGGTTAGCCTTAAGAAGATGGTTATGGAGTGCCATTTTGGTAGGAATTAGAGATATTTTCCTGAACAATCTATTTGTCCAAATTTGTACCATCATATTATATCTTCCTATCATCTTGCTTTATATAAACTAATTGTCTTCAAAGAAAATTGATGAATAATTTTAAAGAGTACTAGGTTTCGTTTTATTATTTTTTACTGAAGCGGTAGAGTTATAGTGAACAATAGCCGATCATCATGTTAATCACTAGGATTATTCTAACTATTTGTGTTGGTTTATTGGTCCTTCACCTTTTATTCCTCTTAAAATTGTGTTATGCACTACTTCTATTTTGCCCATTTTTTTTCAAATTAAAAAAAAACTTTTGAAGTTATCAAAGTTTTCTAATTGCTGATTTTAGCTATGCTATATAAAACGATTTTTCTTTAAAAAATCTTCTTCGAAGGTTATTAGCTTTTAGGCAGCGTCTTTTGAACGTTCCCTACTAAAAACATGGCTATATTCTGTGTTAAAATACTACGTTGATTCAGATTACTCGTATTATAACATCGTTATTTCATGTATAAAGGCTTTCAGTAGACCAAAGGTTTATTCCACGACTCTATTTATCATAGATGCTGTTGATTATTGATACATCTTAGCATAAATCTGTTAAAAAAATTATGCGGTTGTTTTTCTCTTGTTCATCTATATACGATGGGTATTAAAACTCCAGTCTAATTTATGCTTATTCATTCATTTAGGTTTGGCATAGGCGGACATTTCAGCCTTCAGGCCAATTTGCGGCCCGTGTTGATTTGCAAGGAGTGACACAGGTATTATTTTTAATTATGAGTCTAAATAAGATTTGATTGAACTGACTAACCTCAGTTTTTAATCAGGGCTTGCATGCTCTTTTCACTGGGGAGGATGATACATGGGAGGCTTGGTTGAACTTTGAAGCATCTGGGTTTAGTCTAGGACAAGGGAGTGGAATTAAATTGAGACGTGGTTTTCAATCATCTGGTTCTCTAAAACCAACTCAAGTTAGTTTTTCTGAGAAATTTTTACCTAATTATGTTGGAAACACACTGTGTATAATGAATATTTCGAACAATTGTAGCTATTAACACTAGCTAGTTTATTTTTTAGTTTTGATTTTATATGTTAGACTGTATAGAACTGTTGCCTTCATCAGTCATATTTTGTAAAAAAAGAATGAATTTAAATAATTTGATTCAAAAGTACTATATACATGACCAAAGATGCTTTATGGTCGTCAATATTTCTTAATATTGGATTTAATTTGAGGTTTTGATCAAAGAAGACTGTTCTTACCAAACAAATTTGAAGCCTTATGCATAAAATTGCTTTGGCCGGTGGTGAAGCAACTAACTCTGGAAAAGTTCTAAGTCGAATGTAGTGGTAGAAGGTTAGTTATTTATTAGATGATTAATGTGTACGATCCAATTGGTTTGTTTGATTGAAGTTGTGGAAGTAGTAGGAAGAATTACTGAGCGAGATTGTGTTAGATATTTCAATCAATCTAAATGCTATATTAGTACTATTTCTTGCATGTTTAGTATTGGAACCGGAACATACTTGGACATTTTTGCTTTGTGTGTCACAACACGCCCGGGACTTGAAATTAACCAACGTTGGAATAGACAATTGGATGATGAAATTATTTTTTTTATCACTAATAGTTTACAATCTGAATAAATTGAAAGAGCCACTAAAGAAAAATAATTTATTTGATCAAATAGAAGTCTATATTTATTTTATTTATCACTAACAGTTATTTCAATCTGAATTCCAACAAATTTTTTTTATCTTTTAATTTCTTTTAATTTTTGAAATTCTTAATTTGCTTTTTTTAAATTAAGATTATATTTAATTACATAATTATACTAATTTTGGTAATCAAAATTATGATTTTAAATAAATAATACTACTATAGGTTTTCTAAAATTAATTTAACGCATTTTTTTATATAAGTAATGATTTAGTACTAATATTGGAATCATATTAATTGATGCAGATCTCCTAGTGAAATTTTTATTTGCCAGCATATGTGTCAATTTTTATCGCATCTTGTGCGCCTCAATTTTGTTTTTGTTTACCATTTGAACTCCTTGTTTACACATTTCAATTTTATGTTCATTGTATCAAGCATAGGTGCATTTTTTTGCGACTATTTCTTCCATAGCAATCTACTCAACATGCCTCCATTTGGGTAATCTTAATGCTTTAGATATGTCAGCATGAGAGAAGGTTGATGGTTTTGTGATTTTGATTTTTGAGATGATGTATTCATTGTCCATCTCTTTTGTTGTATTTGATCAAGTCGGATTATGGAATGTAGAAATAGGTCAACATTGGATTAATATTGAACAAATGCCATTACCATTCGTCATGTATCCACTCGTAAGAAAATTTTAGCCATAATATATAAATCATATATAAATTATTCTGATTGCAAAGACATTTAGCAAACTTGTTGATGATTTAATATTGTAATTGTTATTATGATTTTCTTAAAATTGAAATGCATAGACATTATTCGGAATTGGAGGAAAGCTACCAAGAAGTGGTGCTTCTGTTTCAATTCTAGAAATGTATCTGTAAGCGAGGACAATTATTAAATAATTTAAATCACTCTGAACTTATAATATAACACATTAACTGAAGTATGCTTGATTTCTATAGACCACGTTAATTTAAATATGTTTGGTTTTTTCTCCTCTAGAGGAGGTTAATTTCCTTTTTATTTTGAGTTTTCCACCAATTTATTGGCTAATGACATCCATATAATTTATTTGTAGGATGAGCGGCGCCAGCGAAAGGAGGAAGAAATGGACGACTACTGCTCTCAAGTATGTTTTCCATGACCCTTTTTTAATCAAAAAGGTGTATTTATAATTTTTTATAACTAGAATTACAAATCTGAAATAGGAACCCATCTTTTAGCGACCTTCCTCAGGAAAACACAAGAAGAGGAGTATAATGTTAATCCTTGGAGAAGGATTGATAAGAATCATTTAGAGAAGATAATATTGAATTTTATTTTCCGTAGTGTAGCATGCAAATCAACATGGTAGATAGCATTCCTATAAATGTGCTAGAAGGTAAAGGTTCGTGGAGACACAAATGTTGATAAGTTGTTTGAACCTGAAATTTAGGCAGTAGGGTATTTCACCACCTAAGTCAACCAAGGGCTTTAAAAATAGAGTTTGTTTTTGATACGCTCCAGACTCACGGTCCAGACTCGAAATCAGCAAGCAACAACAGCGAAACGACAATAGATAAATGTAAACAAATCAAATAAGGGCTGCTTTTACAAAAAATAAATGCAAACAAGCAAGATACAATGATGATCTACTTTTCTAGAGATTGATCGACTCTCCCACAACCCTAGACATCACTAGGAACAACACCAAAAGAAGAAAACACAACAAACAACAAAAACATGTATAAGCAAAACAAACCCTATGTTCCTCTTCTTAATAGAATCCTCCCACAACATTTGAAAAATTTCTTTTTCCACTTTCTCTCCAAATTTGTTTTAATTTCTCTTCCTTAAGTATGTATTTAAGCCTCTCGTGGACTGATCCACTCCTACCCTCGTTCTGGTCACTACATGTACTAGGTACTCCACCTGTAACTGTGCAAAAGAACATTTTTTCAAGTTGACGTACAACCGGTGCTCCCTCAATGTTTTCTGGACTGTCCTTAGGTGCCTCACAAGCTCTGTCTCTGTACGATTGTAGATCAAAATGTCATCAAAGAAGACAATGACAAATTTCCAGAGGTAAGATTCAAAAACCCTATTCATGAGCGACTAATATATCGTCGAGGCATTGGTGAGACCAAACGACATCACTAAGAACTCATAACGCCCTTTATGTTTCTTGAGTGTTGTCTTGAACACATCCGTTCGATTCATTTTTATTTGGTGTTATCCCGACTTAAGATCAATTTTTGAGAAAATGACAGCCCCATAAAGCTCATTCAGTAACTCATCAATTATAAGAATATGAAACTTGTCCAACACCGTCTCCTTGTTCAATGCCCGTTAGTCCACGCAGAATCTCCAACGACCATCTTTTTTCACAAACAGGACGTGACTAGAAAAATGACACACTAGGTTTGATAATCCCGACCTCGAGCATCTCTCTTATTACTTTCTCTATCTCGTCCTTTTGAATCTAGGGATAACTGTATGGTTTAACGGTGATGGGTGAAACACCCTCGTTCAAGGTAATAAAGTGCTCGTACTTAGCTATTGGAAGACATCCGTAAACTGCTGTATGAGCTACTAGAACTCTTCAGAAAACTCTGGCAACTCTAAATTTCAAATCTACTCAATGCTCTGCAACTCTACCAAGTAGCCCAATCATGCTCACCGTATTGACTTGACCATGGTTTTGCATAAACTAGCATATCCTCTCAGCATCACCTTTCTACCCTCCACCTGGAACTCCATCGCCAGATACTTCAAATCCATTTTTATCTCCCCCAGCATTCGCAACCACTTCATCCCCAAAATCACATTTGTGCTACCCAAATCTAAGGGAAGGAAATCCTCATCCATCTGTAAGCCATGTAATGTCAGAACCAACGCTTTGCAAATTCCCTGACTTTTTCCCACTCTTTCTTTCCCCATCATGGCGCCGAAGCTCCTTTTAGTCACCAGCTCCTACCCGCGCTTCTCTACGATTTGATTTGAGATAAAGTTATGCGTGAGCCCACTATCCACCAACACCACATTTGGTTGTTTCCCGATCCACCCACTAATCTTCATGGTGTGATTTGGAGTAAATCCCACTACCGAATTGAGGGACACTTACGCCACATCCAAATACAGATGCTCCTCCTCCACTACCTCCTCCCCTAATTCCTTACTCTCTGTATCCTCCTCGTAAACTAAAAGAATCTTAATGGTGTGCTTATCGCAGCGGTTTCTTGGGGCATATCTCTCGTCACAGCTATAACACAATCCTTTTGTTCTTTTATCCGACACTCATGCATATGAAATGTGCTTGAAATTACTTCTGTGAAGGGTTCAATATTCTACCCTTTCGACGTCTCTTTCTGAAATGACACTGCCATGGTTCTTAGTATCGTGGTTGTTAAGGTGCTCTTGTAGAAACCTCCGGTGTTGCCGCCTTTGCTAGTCTTCTTCACTTTTTTCTTATTCTCCATCTTCTGCGTGAGCTCCATCATTTTCCTCAATCCGCACAGTCTCAAAGGTCGGATGACTGCTCAAATGTCCGACTTTAGACCTTTTAAGAAGTTCCCTTCCAGTCCTGTTGAAAAAATAATTTATATATCATTCATATTTTTTCATATTTTTTGACAATGTTAATTTGTAAGAAATTTTTTTTTTTTTTTAATTAATTATCTCAAATGGCATGTGGTAAGAAATTTTTTTTTTTTTTTAATTATCTCAAATGGCATGTGTATGGGATTTAGCTTCCCTTCTTGACTTAATCTTGATATTTCTTTGTTGGTCTTACATTAAAAAATACAGAATCATAAACTTTAAACTTAACCATTTTTTTTGACGATCCTGAACTATCTATCTCTATTTAATCTTATTTTCTCTATTATTTATGGGCTAGTTTTGCTGGAATTCTACATTTCTTTCCTTATAATCTTTGATAGACTGCTATTTTAATACTGGATTGGTAACTACTAGTTTAAGAAAATTCTATCAATAGAATATGATTCTCCCAGCCACCTCCAAAATAACAATTACATAACATTAGTTGATCATTACACCAGAATTATTTTCTTATATTGATCATCTGTCAGTATATGGAATGATGCAATAAAATATAACTTAATGCGTATACTTCCATGAATATCCATTTCGATCTAGATGTGGATGTCATCTGTATTCGATACTATTAACTCAGAATTTTTAGGTAGCTTGATAATTCTCTTTCCAGACTCTTCAACTAATTTCTTCGCTGAATTAGTATGAAAAACAGGTAGAAAGTGCACTATTTTTGTTTATATATCAGCTACAACCCAAATAAAATCATGTTTTTGGTCTTGATCAGAGAAATTCTATATTGAAGTTCATGACTATGTTTTTGCACTTTCACTTTGGTATTTCCAATGATTGTAGTATTTCCATGGGCTTTTGATGTTCTATTTTCGCTCCTTCATAAGATTCAAATTTTATCACATATTTAACTACATCTTTCTTCATCACAGGTCAAATAATAATGCCTTTAAATCCTTATACATTTTGGCTTTTTCTAGGAGGATCGAACAACACGAGTAATGAGCTTCATAAGGATCTTCTGAACCACCTTGGTATCTTTTAGAATCTAAATATGTAATTACGTCCAATCAAATCATGTCATCCATACTGACATTCTTTCCTTTGCCTCCTTGAATGTGATTAATTAAAAGGGTCATTTGGGATCACTTTTTATTTTTTATTTTTTATTATTTTTTTGTTTTTACATAGAATGAAACATGTTTAGTTATTTTTAAAGTCACTGAAAATAATTTTTAGATATTTTGAATGTTTTTATAAATAAAATAATTTGTTTTTTAAAATAAAAAATAAAAGCATGCAAAAATGTACTAGACAAACATGTTTTTAAAATAATAGCAAAAACGAAAACCAAAAATAAAAAATACAAGTGATCCCAAATAAGCCCTGAGCTTCTAATACTCATCATTAGCCTTTTGTGTGTCTCTGATTGTTTTCTCTTAAGGTGTATAATCATCTTATGTAAACTATTTGTGATCTAATTATTCTTTAATATGATCTTCTACTGTAAGGGTTAACTATGCTTGTCGAGTTAGCATCCGATTCTACTTCATACATCAACTATCATCACAATTACCTTTTCAGGATAGTATTGCCTATTGAGATTGAATATAGCAAATTTGTGGTTGTTGTTTTTGAGCTATATTAATTTTTAGTTCCCATGAGATCACATTTTGAGCATTAGTCTTGTTTTGATTACTTATAAATTGGAAATGTATTCATCAATATAAAAATGCTTTTGTCTTTTGCAAAAATATACTCATTTTTTTGGGATTTGTCATGCCTTTTAATGGATTGCAAACTAGTCATGCTAAAGTAAAAAGTATTCGATTGGCCTCAATTATTTTTTTAATATTAAATGTTTTTATTTATAGAAGATTTACTGAGAACTTCATCCTAAATATAGCTCTTATCTCTAATTTCTTGAAAGGTAAAAAGAATCGGATTTTATTCAAATTAAAATTTTGATGACTTGATCAACTGTTCTTTGATTTGTTGGTTTTCTTAAAAAGTTTTTGAAGTCATATGTTATGGTTTTGGGGGGTCTTGGTGTAGTGTAGTTCATAGCGACTAGTGAAACATTAAATGTGGTTAAGAACATTACTCCATTTATGATACTATTATTTAATTTTTGAAACGTTGGGGACTGGGCTTGCTATACACTAATTTATTCATGGTTTTGTTTATCAAGCATTGAAATTTTTTATTGCTTAATCAAAATTAAGTAATAGGCATGTTAAGTGGATGTTATTGTTTGTCCTAAAGCATAAACATGGGTAGAAAATAAACCTATTAAAGCATTATCTCAAGTTAATAGACTTATTCTTTTAGTATCAAATTTTTTGAATTTTCTAAAATTATGATAATTATTTTTTACTTTATTTTAACTAGTATTTTATCATAACTGCTTTGATAAGTCTCTTTGTATCAATGGTCTTTTATTTATTATTTTTGAATATCTTTATTGAATGAAACAAATTTCCATAGCTATATCTTTATTGAGGGAGTTATTGGTTTTTGAGCTTTAATTTGGTGATAGAGCTGGTCATTTTGGTGAGGATAAAACATTTAATTTGATGAAGAATTGATCTTAGCCTTTACTAAAATTGAATTTTGAAAGAATTATTTCAGCCACCTCAAAAATGTAATAGGGCCGTTCATTTTTTATGCCAAGCATGCCCTTAGTAGACTTTTGTTTTGATGCATGTAGATGATGATAGTGAACTCTCTTTCATACTTCTAAAGGATAGATCACATTTTTATGTAGCTTAGATGCATACATGCATAGTTTTGTACCTTTTTGATTTAGTAATGCAAATGCAATATTTCAAGGAAGAGTTATTTCACACTATTTTATCTTCAAAATGACAATAATTAAACAACATTCTAGTAAATAAACTGCATTGCCTGCCCCTTATAGGCTTTGGGAATGCTTATTCTGGAATTTCATCTCAACCTTGCCCAAGCCTCTTGAGGCCTTGATAGTATTTTTGTTGTGATTGGCAATTTTCTTGAGATGATTAAATTACTCCCTTGCTTGAAAACTAATGCTTCACATGTTATTGAGTTTTCTTTCAAGGAAAATTGCTAGATTGCTTGACCATTTTGTATTATGTTTTATATACCTATTACTTTCTCTTATTTTATTGGAAAATATTGTGGAATTTTAAAACGCACTTTAAATTTTCACCAGCCTTTTAATCTCAAATAGATGACTGAAAAAAAATTGTAGAGAAATCTTTGGCAATCTTTTATGTTGTTTAGTTTGTAAAATATTGAAATTTGGGATTTACACTTTTCTACATCCAAATTTGGGATTTACACTTTTCTACATCCAAATTTGGGATTTACAGCAATACTTTCTCTAAAACAATAAATATAAAACTTTTGAGTTTTTTTGTAGTTAATATACTCAATAGGTCTATTTATCTCATTAATGCTCTATATCGATTATTTGCAGATGAGAAATTTCAACTTCCAAATTCTATGGCGTGTATTTTACTCATAGATTTATATCCTTTTATCTTTCCTCAGGTTCCAGTTGGTCATCTAGTATTTATGGTTCATGGTATTGGACAAAGGCTGGAGAAGGCTAATTTGGTTGATGATGTTGGTGATTTTCGTAGGATAACTGCTAGTCTTGCTGAAAGGCACTTAACGGCACACCAGCGAGGCACTCAGCGAGTTCTCTTAATTCCTTGTCAGGTAATGCCATGCTTATCCTTCGATTCAATAATTTAACAGTATCCTTGCAGTTTGTAAGTAATGCACTGTTTTAAATTATAAAACTGAGAAAGAGTTGTGACTGGGGAATTCAAAGAAAGTATAGTATTTAGTTTAAAATGAAATTTTTTTATTTTATTTACTTTTATTTATAGTCTTTGCTCTTTGCTATTTAGATCAGTATATGCATTGTTTGGATCATCTAACTTCTATTTTTATTTATAGTCTTCTTTGTAGTTTCTTTTTGACTAAAATTGTTCTCAATACTCCATTTTGAGGTTTCCATGGAATTTTGTTAACATATACTCAGTACTTATTCTAGCTTGCACTTGAACAATAGAACTTGCCTGTCCTGTATTCCACCCTTACTTACATTTGTTAGTCAAATATATTTTTTTTATACATTAACATTTGTTAGTCAAATATGTTTTTTTTATACATTCTTTTGTTTTTTAAAAAAGATACGTAGGAATTGGATAAATTACGTTCTGGATCCTTGGGGAATAGTTGGTATTACTGTCCATTAATGATGAAGAATGGTTATAAGGCCGTGAAAGTGAATAACTTGGGGCATTGTTTATTTATATTGAATGTAATCAAGGGTAGCTTTTTTTTCTTTGAAGTTTCACTGTAAATATCTTCCATGACATTTGAACATGAATTTAATCTTTTCCTTTTTTTTTATTTGATTGAATGTTGCAGACATTTTTTATGACAAAGACGTTGAGCGAATTTATGTAGGCTTTATAGTGCTTCATTATACCTGATTTTGAACATTTAAGATTTTTTATGCCACAAATTCTTAATTAAAGTCATATTCTTCTAGACTGAGCATATAATAACATCTTTGATACAGAGATTTCTGCTTTAATGGATACGTTCATCGTTACAATCAAATTAGAACTCCTAGAAGTCTTTTTTTTTTTCAGTTAGTGATTCTTTTGGTTTATATAAAAGAAGTCCAAGGTAGAGACATCAGTTTGCTGTCAATTGATAGGAGAAGCATTTTAGTACTAAATTTTTAGAAGTAAGAAGATATCTATAACTGTGCTGACTGTAGGGTCTGTAGAGTGAGCTTATGAGCCATACAATGAAACTGGATAGTGATCTTGCATTAACGGCCTTTTTTAAAATTGTGTGCGTAAAAGGATTTCATCCTTTCCTTATAACGTAAGTTCATATTTCAAACTCTGATCTAGGATCATTTTTTTTTACAATAATTTAATTTGATTTAATGAATATTATTTTAGCAAACGAATTTAGTAAATAAAGTTCTTAAACTAAATTTAATTAATTTCATCCAAGCACAAAATCAAAGACTATTTATTTATTTTTTAAAGTAGATTTCTTCAGCAATGACATGACTGAAGGTATTTTCCTTACAAATGGACTAATGGTGGCAAGCAAAATATTGTGTGATATGGCAATTGGAGTACTTTACTACATAGTCTGGAATGTATTATTATTTTTGTAAATACAAGTTGGTACTTAATTTGGTAAATATTTTGTACGTGGTTATCTCTTTTGTAGTTTGGAATTCCCTCTTGTTAACTGATTTTCAGATGGTTTTTTTGCTCATAGTCAAGTTTAATGAGATTCAGTTAAGGGGCCTTTGTAGTTCATGTGCTTTGGGGTTATGATTTTCTTGCCTAATACTAGCTTCCAGTCTTAATTTGACTTTCTTTGATTTGATGTGTTGAGTTCTGGTTGCCTTTTCATTATGCATATTCTATTAACTTTTTTTTCTTTCTTTTGCAGTGGAGAAAAGGATTGAAACTCAGCGGTGAAAGTGCTGTTGATAAAATTACATTGGATGGTGTTCGGAGTCTTCGTGTTACACTAAGTGCAACAGCTCATGATGTTTTATATTATATGAGCCCTATATACTGCCAATATATCATCGATTCGGTGTGCAATTTTTTTTAGGCATTTCTTTTGTGTCATCTATTTCTAAATCACTAGTAGGTTCTCTTCAAAATATAGCGCATGATATATTCCCGTGAAAGTCATGAAAGGTTATATTAATTTCTGGTGAAATGCAACTCCTTCCATTGCTTGCAAAGAATAGCAGAAATAATAGCAGCTTTTTAATAGCACTCTTAAATGGGAAGGAAAGAAACAATGGATTTCACTTATATGTTGCGGAAGAACTGAATTTTTATCAAAATTTTAGTGGGAAAGTTCATCAAGATCTGTCTGAGATATTATGGAAACTAAAGGATCTACAAGCTAATCTTGAACTTTATGGACTTAATAGTATGGCAATGAAAATTTTATAGACCCGAAAGTTATTTACCCTTTTACCTTATTATTGTTTAATTTCTGACATGGATCATGGTGATGGGTGTTTTTGGAGAAAATATTTAATTTGACAAGGACATCCTAGCTTTTTTAGTGACTTGTATATTAAAAGCTTTAGAATTTTTTAAATATGCTTTTTTTTTATATTCAAAATGACATTTTTGGGATCATGTTATTGGAAGGACAATAGAAATTGAACCTTTTTATTTTTAAAGTTGACTATAAGTGTTGAAGAACCACACAATTGGTTTTCATCTTTTCTGAGTTGATTGTTTAGGAGTCTATCTTTTTTGGAATTGGTTTGAGCAAATTTTTTAATTATTTATTTATTATTTATTTTTACATAAAAGATCACAAACACAACCTATTTATTAGATCGGGCTTTCAAAATAGTTCAGTTCTTGTTAAATATTCTGAGAACTACAATTGCTTGAAATAAACGAATGCTTTTCTTGTTCCTTTATCTGGTAATGCATTATTGTTCGGAAAAAAATTTTGTTCAAGTCCTCAAAAACTATTATTTTGCAATGGAATCTGAATGCTAAATGCTATTGACATATGTTATAATTTTGATCTCTGTCATATTCATTATGTATGGAGTGTCGCGTGGTTATACTTGTGGCCAGCCAACCATGTCACAGTTGAGCTCATTCGACGTAAGGCAATCATGTACTTTGCGCTAGTTCAGGTGGACCTGCTTCTAGTGGGACGTGTGCCATTTGATGCACAATCTCTATGTAACCCTAGAGCTTCATCTTGCGCTTGTTGCTTTGGGCCAAGGCTCTCTTTCTGGCACATTTTAGTTCTAGTTTTTCAATGTGCACCTACTTTGACGTTGATACCTATTGGCTTGGGCTTCTCATTTGCTCTTGTTCCATCAGGAACCTAAGGCTTGTCGTTATTTTTTTTTGGGCATGTTAGTCTCTCGTATTTGTTGTCATGCTCATTCTTTCCCATTATTCGTTAACTACTCCCAAGGTTTTTGGGCATGTTAGTCTATCACATTTGTCGTCATGCTCATTCTCTTCCATTATTCGTTGACTACTCCCAACGTTTTTGTTCACTTTTCACCGCTCACCCCCTGCTTCTAGTGGTAACAACGCCTTCACTGCACATACTCAATACTCCTTACTAATGTTATTTGTAGTTTAAATGTTGCTGACTTTCGCCCTTCACTATTTGACAAAAAAACCTTTGTTTCATCAAAGAAAGCTCGCCCATCTCTTCATCAATGAAGAGATATTTGTGCTTATTAGGTTGCTTGATTGCTCACTTATTGACAATTTTTTTTTCAACCCAATGTGCAGGTATTCTTAAATTCATCTCTGATTTATAATAGACGAGTGACTTCTTCATTAGGCTTTTCAAATAACTTTACCATCATAGTACTTTCTTTAGAAGCAGAGTTCACATTAGGTACACGACCTTCCATTAGAAGCTCATATTCAACCTCCTATCTAATTTGTGGAAGATCCTCCACATAATTTCATATTTATTCTCAAATTTTCGAACCGGTTCAATATGTCTTATGAAGATAATGGCTGATTGTTGACCTCATTTTTAGTGAGGTCTAGTCT
>NW_018164877.1:902189-950197 GCF_001263595.1 Phalaenopsis equestris
ACGTAACTCCCCCCTTTTTAAACGCCGACACTGATGTTCTTGTTCATCTTTGTTCGTGATGCTGATCACTTTATCATCTACTAATATTATTGTTGAAAATAATCCTCAATTTCTTGAAATGCCTTAGCTCCATCTTATTTGTGACCGCAACAACAATAGTATATCTCAACAGCTATCTTATTCAGGTTAATGCATTTAGATTGTCGATTGTATGGTTTATAACATATTTCATATTCTTTATTCCAAACAGGGCAAGAATCAAAAGGAAATATATCGACACTCACCTTTATTGGCCAATCTTTAAGCATTTTTTATCTTCTTGTTATCTTTCATCGCTGTCTTTTTTTTTCCCGTTTTTTTTGACTAGTCTTAGAAATTGCTCTGTTGTAAATTATTATACAATTAATATATTTTCTTTGAAATGTAAAAGTACACTATAATGCTCATTAAACAATTTAAAATATTTATTTTATTCTTCATAAGCCTAAAACCTAAAACTTCACATTTACATACATAGTACTTTAGTGCTTTAAACCTATGCATAAAAAGGTGTATTTTACTTTAAACAAGTGGTAATAGTGCTATTTTTTATGTCATTTTAAAGATTTGAGTGCTATATATGAAATTTTAGGTGTGAGATATGTAAATACATAAGAATTGTGGTTTACATATGTAATGCTTCTAAATTTTAATATGATATTCTTAGTTGGCATTGATGGATCCTAATATCATGTTGTTGGGCTTTTTTTTCCCTTAAAATGATTGTATCTTTTCCATTCAGCCATCTTGTTTTTTTTATTTTTTAGTTTAGAATGGTCCTAAAGAAATGCCATTTTTAATACTTCTAATAAATTTTAAAAAATTATTACCATCGAACATATCGTGGGATTTGTCATGCTTTTTACTCTTTTGATATAAGTTTTCTTAAGGCTTTAATATTTCTTACTTTCAATAATGTGCTCTTTAATAGCTTGATATAACTACTTTCATAACGATATATTAGTGAGTGTTTTCAGGATAAGTTATTACTCCTTTGGTTGACATTTAATATTTCCTTTGCAGGTGTCCAATCAGTTAAATAAATTGTACGCTAAGTTTATGAAGAGAAATCCACACTACAATGGGAAGGTTGGACTGTTTTTTGTAATTTGGCCTTTTTTTATGCCGAAAAATTCACTTTTTATTGCTATATTTGTGCATTTCTTCGGCAGGTTTCTTTATATGGTCATTCATTAGGAAGTGTTCTATCTTATGACATCCTTTGTCATCAAGAATGTTCGACTTCCCCCATTCATCAAGAATGTTCAACTTCCCCCATTCCTATGGATTCTGTGCACACGAGAAATAATGCTGAACAGGAACCACAAATTGATGTGCCCCGCCCTTCCTTTATTTATGGTGAAGCTTCTGTTCAGGAGATTGATGAAACCAAAGTCTCTTGTAGTTCCTTAGAGCATCATGCTACAGCTCCTCTTCCCACAGAAAATTTTACTGATGATTCCCTGAAGCCTATTGGTTTTCCAATTGTTAATGATGAATCGCTCAATCTTCTTGAATTAACTTCAGACAAGCAGCAATATGATAATACACAACCGCTGGATGCTTGCGACGAGAAATCTAACACAAAATTGAGAAGTAAATCATGTACTGCAGAAATTGATTCTAATGCATTATTTGATAGTATGGAAGAAAGTCCTGGAGAAAGTGGGGCTAAAACTGCTGATCTGTTGGTTAAAGATGTTATAGGCAAGGACAATCTGATCTCCTTGTTGAGAGAAGAGGTAATTATTCAATTGGAAGGATGAAACCATTTGTATGGTGTTTGCAGTACCAACACTGCGATTTTGTAGACCTTATTATTGATTAGTATTATTATTGATTAGTATATATATCACAAATACGTCCAGAAAATCTGTAAATTACTAAAATTTTACATTTGTTATTTTCTTTTGGTCGTTGCTCATTATTATTCTTTTCTGGTTGTTGGGAGAGTTGGGTGGAAAAATTATATTTATTTGTTACTCCCCAGGTGAAGTCTCTTCAAATAAGGAATGCAGAACTAGAACAACAAATTGATGCTTTGAATGGTGATCTTTTGAACTTAACTATACCCAACTAATGCTGATATCCCAAAACCATTGGTGTTGGAAAATCGTGGTTACTATCGGTTGCTATGTATTGAACCATATTTTCTTGGTTCATTAATTGCAGGAAATAGAGTTGGATGTAGCAAAAGTCAATCATCCTTGGAAAAGTCCGAGGAAGATGCTACAAAAAAGAGTTACACACCCTACATTAGATATACTAAACTTGATTTTAAGGTGAAGTACTGAAAATTGTTCTCTTATTAGCTATTTTTGTTAATTTTTTTGTCCCTCTTGTTAATTATTTTCATTATCTTGCTTTCCACTTTTTTTATTATTATATTTTTTGAATCTTGGATGCACATCTTTAATATGTAATTAATTTACAATGTATATAAATCTTCAGCTTGGGCTAATTGTTTGCTTATGATTTTCTAATTAGAGAGAACATATGAATGTACAGTTCTTGATACTTGATGTGCTGATTGTTCTCTTTCCCAGGTTGATACATTTTTTGCAGTTGGATCTCCGCTTGGCGTCTTCCTTTCCCTTCGTAACATCCGCATAGGCATAGGTAATATATTATTTGATGCTTATGAAATCTACCATATATTTTCTCATTAATTATTCTATCTTTTAACCAGTCTATTATAAGATCGACTACCCTCAGGTGTGAAATTATCCTTTTAGTTAGACATGCTTTGATGCACGCCTTATTTTTAGCTAGATTCTTTCATCTTCTACGAATGGCTTTCTGTCTAAAATCACTTCTGACATTTGATTTGTCTTTATTCTGTTTGAATTTTTTTCTTCATGGATTTCATTAATTTCTTCAAGAAGTTTTTGAACCTTATGAAGCACATTTACTCCTATTTTGCACAATATGGTTACCATGAGTTTTGGAGATTATTATTATTATTTTTTAGGTATTTTGATTTTTAGCATGGCCGGTGGTTTTAGAAATGGTTTGTTGCATGGTTATATAATGGATTTCAAGTGTATTTCTTGATATGCATGGAGATTTGTCAAATTAATGATTTACAGGTTTATTTTTAACGGGGGCAATATTTTTAAGTCTTTTCACCTCATTTTATCGTGTGTCAAGTGCAGCATAACTTTTTTCTAGTGTCAATTCCAAGCTTTCACTATGATTGCGTGAGGTCCCTCTCTTTTATAAAAGAATCTAGATTTTTTCATTTTTGCTTTGTGTTTTGAGGGCAAGGTGTGATTTGTTAAAATTTGGTTTATGGTCTGTATCTTTCATTTATGTTGGATAGATTTTTAGAATACTACATTCATTATGGAACTTGGGTGGTGGGTCCCACTTTTTCTTCCCTAGCGTCATGGTGAATACCATGACAATTGGGTTCACTATGCAATTTACCGCCTGTGATCCTAATGCCTTGTTTGCTCTCGTCATGCAAGGGTGACTATTGGTAGCCATGCTGCACACATTAATGTGCAAACTAGGTGGATGTCACCTCAACGAATTGAAAGCCCTTGCCATTATTCTGCTTACTTGTGGAAGGAAGCCAGATGTGGTTATTCAGATGAGCCAAGATGCCAACCTGTTATTTTTGTTACTACCATTAAAATCTCTTGTAAAAGGAATTTAATTATTTTAAAGAGTCATGCTTGCTGCATCTTTGCTTCAAGCACGGTAGCTTTCTTGCACCAAAATCTGATGACACACATCATAGAGGCTTTGCTCATATGAGTCATTAAGGAAACAAATTTTGAAGGATAGGGCTAGGTTAAAATCTCTACACGTTCAGCTCAACTAGATAGTTTAACTATAGACCTTGAAGTTTGTGAAGACATTTCCTATTGATGATAAACTTGAAAATCTAAAATATGTAAGACGTAATAGCCCAAAAACATAATTCAAAAAGTCTTTTCCGGTAAAGTCAAACTTTCAAACCATAGAATAAACATCAATATCCATCGTTTAAGTATTATAGGACTCAAATCATAGAAAAGAAGCACTAAAGCCCTTGTCATGGGCCGCGAGAGCAAAATTCAATGAGCTACTCCCCTCTTCAGCACTTCAAAAGAATGAATTTGTTTTGTTAGATGATGAAACAATAATGGAGACCAAAACCTTTTAAAAAGATGTCGTTGTTGAAGCTTAGGGCATGTCAAATAGCTGCCGTCCATGGAGATTTGTTGTTGGAAAAACTTATTGATTGTGGGCCCCAAAGAAAAATGGCTTTTTGAATGACAACCAATGGGATAGTCCTTTCATCCTCAAAACGAAGTAGTGATCTTTATCAGGTAATTCCACTATGATGTAGATGCTAGAATAATTGAAGAGAATTCTACCTATAGGATTATGTGGCTAATGAAGTTTTAATGCCTTGGCACCGATGATTTATTGGAGGCATCATTTTGGCATTGGGAGTTACAAGACATGGAGAAGAATATATTTTCAATTAAGGTAGTTTATATGGTTGATCATAACACTAGTTAGTGTAGTATTCGTGTCTAATGCTCCAAGCAATGTATCTCCTTATAAGAGCATTTGCCTTATGAGCAAGGGGAATAACTCGACCCTAGAAGGGGGGTGACGCGGAGCAGGCTTTCGCGCCTGTTGGATCGAGAAAATGGACTGGTTGGTCCAATATATGTATTTTGCACTCTTCTCCTCCCGTGCCCGAGTTGATCGCTCCCCCTTCTTCGCCTCCCGTGCCTTAATCTACCTCATCTTTTCCTAGCCTTTGCGAACCTTTCCTTTTCTTTCCCCCCGCTCCCTCTCTTTCCTAAGATCTTATCTTGGTTGTCTCCCTCTCCTCCCCTATATTTGCATGTTATCTTCTTATGTCTAACTGGTCTTGTTGATTTTTCTGTTCTTGGTGACCCTTCATGCATCCTCCCTCATTCGAGATTGTATCCTTAGGCGATGTGGTGTTACGGTTGTATCCCGCCAAAGTGGTGTGTATCTCTGCTTCGTTCTTTCCTCGGGATATCCTCTACCATTGCAGTCCTCCCAGCTCCGTTCAGCAAGTCTTCCACCCTCCCAGCTCCTTCCAAGGGTACAGATGCGTCCATGTTGTCGCATCCCCTACTACGCTTCCTACCTCCACTTCTCTTCCAGGCTGCCACACCGACCCTTCCACACCACATCCTTCCTCTGCAGCACCTCCTAGTCCCCTCGGCAGATCCTTGCCATTTCAGGTCTCCCTTCGACACTCCATCCACGCATTGCTGAGCTGCTTCTACACTCTTTTGTTAGCCCCCAAGCCTACCACTTCCATCGGCACCGAATTTGGGGATGCGTAGGTTTAGGGTTTGTCGGTTCCTCCTAGCCCCACTCTGGCAAGTTCCAGCTGCCTTTTGGGGTTGTTGCACCGAATTTGCCACATTTTAAGATTGTTTCTACCTCGTGCTGAGTTTATTTCTGCATTCACTATTTTTTTACTGTTTATGCGCTATTTTATTTATTATTTACGTGCAATTTGTTTATTATTTTATGTGTTAATGTTTGTGATAATTCGTCGTTGTAATTGTTTTTAAATTTTGGCAATAAAATTGTCGTGTCGGAGTCATAGTTTGGGTTAAGTCTGGTATCATTTTGTATTAAAGCTAACCCAACCCTAGTCCTACCCTAAGGTTCCCTAGTATCCACCCCCACCCAAGCCACCCAAATTTTTTCTTCTTCTTCTTTTCCTTTTTCCTTTTTTTCTTCCCTTCGTTTCTTGTCTTCTTCTTCTTCCATTTCTCGTCTTTTTTTCGCCACCACGTCGATATATGTCGGTCCCAACCTGAGAATAAATGCAACGAGAGATTCCTCGCTTGCAACAACGATTGGCCTGGACGACGAGACTCAAGGCGACACTACCCTCGAGGATTTAAAACCCGCCATTAGCAACATTGCACAACTCCAACCATGATGGACGCTAAACGATGTCTAGATCATCACATTAAAAGTAGAACGACAACTAAACCAAACCAAGTTTCAAAACTTCTTCCAACAGCAGTCTACATTCAAGCCATCGCCTCGAGTTACATCTACCAACAAGTTCATGTTGGAAGCTGCCAAGTCACTACCAGAAAGCACAAAAAAAGCCCGAGCAACATGAAACCTGAAAAGGAAAGTTCCTCCAGGACAGTTCCTGCATTGAAATGATTTTGGTGCCATGGTTACGGCCACTTCGCTGCCAATTGCCCCACCACCTGTGTTTCTTATTTACTGAAGAAGTCAAGGAAGTCCAGGAAGCCTAATCAGAGAATGGTTCAGAAGAAGCACTTTCCCTTTCCAGAGACGAAGGCAAACTATTTGTCATATGGTTGGTCCTACAGTCAGAACACTAAAAAGACCCATCATGGTTGTGACACAACATATTTCGTACTACATGCACAGTCAAAGGCAAAATCTACAGTTTAATCATCGACCGCATTAGCTACGAAAATGTCGTATCCACCCTAATGGTCAAGAGGTTAAGTTTAGCCGCGTAAAAACTTCAGTGATCCTACTCTCTCACCTGACTCAAATAAGGGATCGAGATTTGCGTTGATCAGCAATGCTTATTCGAATTCTCCATCGGTAATCAACTACAAGAGCAAGTGTGCTGTGATGTAGTCACAAAGGACGCATGTCACATTCTTCTGGGGAAATCATGGTAGTTCGATCGAAAAACGCAGCACTAAAGCTTCAAGAACACCTACACATTCAAAAAGAATGGAAAACAAATCTTGTTATTGCTTGTAAAAGATGCAAGTGCCACGATCGACACTGAAGATGCGTTAATATCACGACCCATCTTCCTGCAATTAGTTTGTGACACACCGATAACACTTGCCTTGGTCCTCCTTAAAGGTACCAATGAGGGTAATGAGATTCTCCCAACCTAAACCACTCCTACACAATTTCCAAAACGTCATGACCGAAAATCTCTCAGAGGAATTACCGCCACTACGGGACATCAACATTTCATCAACCTCATACCAGGGTCAGTTCTTCCAAATATACCCGCTTATCGATTGTGTTCTACAGAATATGAGGAGCTACAACGTCAGGTATAGGATCTCGTCAAAAGAGGCCGAGTCCGTGAAAGCACCGGTCCGTGTGCCGTTCTCGTCCTTATAGTCCCCAAGAACAACAGGACATGGCGGATGTGCATCGAAAGTTGTGCCATAAATAAAATCACCATTAAATACCAGTTCTCGGTACCATGCCTCGATGATCTCCTGGATCAACTACATAGAGCCACTGTCTTTTCTAAGATTGACTTACGCAATGAATATCATCAAATAAAAATGCGATTAAGCGACGAGTGGAAGACTGTCTTCAAAACACGTGACGGTCTCTACGAATGGACAATTATGTCTTTTGGTCTATTCAACGCACCCGACACTTTCATCGGCTGATGTATCAAGTCTTTAAAGTCCATATTTGGAGATTTGTGGTGGTCTACTTCGATGATTTTTTCGTTTATAGTAAATTCAAAGAAAACCACTTGCATCACCTTCTGGCGGTACTCAAGGTCTTACGATCCGAACAACTGTACTGTCATCCCAAGAAATGTCACATCTTCACAAAATAAATATGTTTTTTTGGGCTGTGTTGTGTCGAGCATGAGAATACAAATGAACCTAAGAAAGATCAAGGCAATCATTAAGCTGGACCGTGTCGCAATCTTTCACCGAGCTTGGACAATTTTTAGGGCTAGTCTCTTACCGAAGATTTGTCCACAACTTTAACACTATCACTGCTCCCCTCGTAAAATTGTTGAAATAAAAAGAATTCACATGGACAGTCACAACTCAGGAAAGCTTCAACATATTGAAGGAAAATGTGACTCAAGCCCCAGTGCTCTTCTTACTTTATTTCAACCAACCTATCAAGGTTGAGTTTGATACTTCCAGCGTAGACATTGGCGTTGTTATAAGTTAAGGTGGTCACCCCATTGCATATTTCAACGAAAAACTAATGCCATATTTAGAGCTCTAGAACATTGAAGTCATTACCCACTCACAATTGAGTTCACCCTTTTCACGGATCATGAAGCTTTTAATTTTTTATACAGTCAAAATAAACTCAAAGGGCGTCATGTTGTCTGGGGATACATCTTAGCCTCCTTGACGCGAGGCTCGGGGGAGGACCAACCGGTCCTCAAGTGAGGAGGTTTGTCGCCCCCTCCTTCCCCTTCTTCCTTTCCCCTTTCCTTTTCTTCCTCCTCCTTCCTTCCTCACCTTTCCTTTCTCTCACTTCTCAATCATTTCTTTCTAAGAATTATTCTATTTTAAATTCTTCCTCAAATCTAAAATCATGATTATATTTTATTGTCCCTTATTTCAATTCATTTCTTATTTTAAATCTTTATCTATTTAGAATTCTTTCCTAAATGTGGAAACCTGATTATATTTTATTCTCCTTATTTTCATTACCTAAAATAAGTCTAGCTTTTTTATATATATGGGATGATGTGCTTAGAATTAAGGGTCTTGTTTTTTATATATGAATTCAAGTTTTAACCTTGGTATTTTCTCTTCAAGAGTTGTATCCAACGTCAAGATAGTGCTCTGGTTGTCCCTCTTCCGAGGTGGTGATTGTCTTCAAGAGTCTGAGTAATGCTCCGGTTGTAGCTCGACCCCGATGAGGCATTTATCTTACCATGCTTTTGTTTCCCTGCTGCCATTTTAGAATCCAGCAACCGCAAACACCTTATCCACTACTCTGAGCCACCTTCCTGCTCCCGTCCAACCACCGCAGCCCCTCCAACTTGTTGTCCGGTCCTTTCAGGCCCTTCTCGATAGCCTTCCGACAACCCTACAACAGGTACCTTGCTGTCCTGGCCTTTCCCATTGTTGTCAGGGCTTCACTGCTCGTTGTCCACCCTCTGGCGAACCTTTCCAGTTGTTGTCCTACTTCCACAGTAGCCACCACCTCTCAGGCTTTCATCGCAGGTGTTGATCCAACCTCCAATGATGTTTCTGCTTCTCTCCTCATCAGGCGTGTTGTGTCTTTCTTGTTGAGTCATTAGTGGTAATCTTTTGTTTTGTGTTTTTGCTTTGTGTGTTGTCCTTTGTTATTTTGAGTCTTGATTGTAACACTGTTTTATGTCAGTAGTAAAATTGTGTCTTACGTCTTGGTTTGGGTTTACTCAGGTATCACTCCTTCCAGGAATCAGAATCACATCACGGGGTGAATGATCATATCCCTTAAAAAACCCCTTATTAGGCTGTAAAAAACCCCTTTATTAATATCAACCATTTAAAATACAATATTTTAAGTCTTGTCACTTCATTTTATTGTGTACCAAATGTGGCATAACTTTCTTCTAGTGTAAATTCCAAGCTTTCATTATGATTGCATGATGTCACCCTCTCTTATAAAGAATCTATATTTCTTCATTCTTGCTTTGTGTTTTGAGGGCAGGGTGTGATTTGTTAAAATTTGATTTATGGTCGGTATCTTTCATTTGTGTCGAATAGATTTTTAGACTACTCCGTTCATTATGCAACTTGGGTGGTGGATCCTACTTTTGCTTCCTTAGCGCCATGGTGAATACCATGGCAGTTGGGTTCACTATGCAATTTGCCCATCCTAATGCCTTATTTGCTCTCATCTTGCAAGGGTGACTATTGGTAGCCATGCCTCACTCATTAATGTGCAAGCTAGGTGGATGTCACCTCAACCAATTAAAAATTCGTCATTCTGCTGCTTGCTTGTGGAAGGAAGCCAGATTTGGCTATCCAGATGAGCCATGATGCCAACTCATGTCCGCCTTAATTGTTGCCACTACCATTAAATCTCTTGTAAAAGGAATTTATTTTAAAGAGTCGTGCTTGCTGCATCGTCGCTTCAAGCAGGGTAACCTTCTGGCACCAAAATCCGATGACACACATCATAGAGGCTTTGCTCATATGAGTCATCAAGGAGACAAATTTTGAAGGATAGGGCTATGATAAATCTCTACAACTTCAGCTCAACTAGATAGTTTAGCCATAGACCTTGAAGTTAGTGAAGACCTTTCTTATCGAAAATAAACTTGAAAATCTAAAATGTGTAAAACTTAGTAGCCCAAAAACAGAATTCAAAAAAATCTTTCGGGCAAAGTCAAACTTTCAAACCCTAGAATAAACAACAATCTCCATCTTTTAAGGTTTATTGGACTTAAATCATAGGAAAGAAGCACTAAAAGCCTTGTCATGGGCCCTGAGAACAACATACAATGGGCTACTCACCTTCAGCACTTCAAAGGAATGATGACGGAACAAGAATAGAGGCCGGGACCTTTTGGAAGGATGTCGTTGTTAAAGCTTAGGGCATGGTAAATAGGTGCCATCCATGGAAATTTGTTGTTGGAAATTCTCGTCGATTGTAGTTTCCAAAGAAAAATGGCTTTTTGAATGGAAACCAGTTGGATGGTCCTTTCATCCTCAAAAGAAAGTACTGATATTTATCAGGGAATTCCACTACGATGTAGATGTTAGAATAATTGAAGAGAATTCTATCTCTTAGGTCATGTGGCTAATGAAGTTGTAATGTCTTGGCACTGAAGATTTGTTGGAGGCATCATTTTGACATGGAGAGTTACCAGACTTATGAAGAAGAATATATTTGCAATTAAGATAAGTTTATGTGGTTGATCATAACACTAGTTAGTGTAGTACTCCTGTCTAATGCTCCAACTTAATGCCTCTCTTTCTAAGAGCATTTGCCTTAAGAACAGAGGAATAACTTGACTCTAGAAATGGGGTTTTGTTGTGTGTGTGTGTGTGTGTGTGTGTGTGTGTTTGGTTATATGCAGAAAATGTCTTCAAGTTGCGTCTTTAAGCTGCACACTTACATCTGCCCTTTAGATTTAGCTGGTTGAATCTACTCCAACACCCATTCTGATATCGTACTAGTATAGAGTAAGTGATAAGCTCAATACTCAAATTCATCCGAAGATTACATTGTAACACATTATTGCAAATACCTTAGATCCAGTAACAAAGATGTGTAAGATTTGGCTGATTGAATTTACGTCCAATACCCTTTCTGATATCTTACTAGAATGGAGTGAGTGATAAGCTCAATACTCAATGAACCTAAAATTAGTCTAATCCAGAAATTGTCGTAGCTCGGTAAATGATTATAGTGCGGTCCAACTCATGATTGTTTTGATCTTTTCATTCTTGATTGGTAATAACATGACGTGCTTCCTATCCTTCTTAAATGTGTTTGTTTTCTTTAAGTCGTCATGCTGTGTCTTCCGGTTGAACTGCCACGATATTCCCAATAAAATGTGAAATACGTCCATCAGAATAACATCACAATAAACTTGCTCTTGTATTTGTAATCGCCAATTGAGAATTCAACTAAGCACTGCTGATCTATTTGTATCTCATTCCCTTTTTTCAGTCAGGTGAGGAAATAGGACTGTGAATGTTTTTGTGTGACTAATCTCAACTTTTGCACCATAAGCGTAGACACGATGTTTTCATTGTTTTCACCGTCCATGATCAAATTGCAGGTTTTTTCTTTTACTGTGCACGTGGTGCGAAAGATGCTGTGTTGGAGCCATGATGGGTCTATTTTTGGTTCGGACCATAGGACTCTTCGTATGACTCACATTTCAGCTTCGTCCTTGGAAGTTGAAGTGTTTTTCCGAACTATCTTCCAACTCGACTTCCTCAACTTCTTTAACGACTCCTTTAATGAACGGGACAACTTGGCTTATGGGATAGTTGGCAGCAATGTGCTCATACTGTGGCACATAAAACACTTTTATGTAGGAACGGTTCCCGATGAACTACCATTTTCTGACTTGGTGTCGCTCGAAGAGGTCTTCTAGCTTCCCAGTAGTGACTTGCCAACTCTGGAAGTGGTCTTGTCGGCAGGCGTGGTTGTTGTGATGGCTTGAAGGTATTTTGTCTGAAGAATTACTATGATCGGGCTTGTTTTTGTTGTTGTTCAATCTTTAATGCTAAGATTTGCACATCGCCCAGCAATCAGTAATGTTATGGTTGAACTATGTTGCTAATGGCGGGTTTTATGACCCCAGACAGCAGGCGATCGTGTGCTCCTCTTGCTCGACTAACTTGCACTTCATTTGTAATTGGATAAACTTCACCGTGAACTCCTAACTGTTGTAGGTTTTGAAGCCTGAGGAACATATGCGGGAGTGGCAGATACTTATTCTACATAGCTTTCTTCATTTTTGCCCATTGGGTGATCTTGTTGCTTCCGTCTCGTTTGTGTTTTTGCCCCAAATTTTTTCCGCCATAACGAGGTGCTTTTCTTCAATTTGATATTGCCAATTTTAACTTTTATATTTGGTGACCTCCTTGCATTCGAAGATGCATTCGACCGCTTGCAAACAATCAATGAAATCGTTGGGATCCATGTTTCCTTCAAACTCTGGTAGGCTCATCTTAATGTCTTAGTCTCGATAGGTGTCGAACGAGGGCTCCTCTCGTGGCCTTCTTTGGTAGTGAATGATGAAGCGGCGTTGTCGATATTCATCGTAGTAATTGTCTTCGCGGTGAAAAGAATTCGGTCTCCTCTTCTACTCTCGATGTCGCGGTCGAGGGTAATGTCGCCTTGGGCCCTTTTGTCCATCTAGACCAGTCCTTGTTGCAGGTAACGAATCTCCCATTGTATTTTTTTTTCGGGTTGGGTCTAGCGCATATTGACGCGATGACATGCCTAGGTATGATTCAAAAATAGATGAGAGGACGAAGGAGGAGAAGACAAGAAGAGGAGGGAGAGGAAGAGGGAAGGAAGAGGTTTTTTTTTTTTTTGTGGCTTAGGTTTGGGCGGATACTGGGAACCCTAGGCTAGGACTAGGGTTGAACTAGCTCTGATATTAAATAATACCGGAGTTAACCCAAATCATGACTTGAATGACACATTTTATTACTATAATCAAGAATGTACAATGACGACTCTTTGATGGAACAACACAAGCATTTAAAACAGTAAACAACTATAAATATTACGGGAATAAGAAAAGGGATAACATACAGACAATAACGATCTTTTCTAAGAAAGCGCAACGAATCCGACAGGGGTAATGCTGGAACAACAGTGCTGGCAGTCTGCTGGAGGGAAGTTCGGGATGAGTGGTGGCTACTGGGACGATCCTGACAGGCTGCTGGGAGATGATGGAGGGGGTTGGCGAGCTCCCGGAAAGAGCTTGGGAGGGGGCTGACAAACTTCTAGAAGGGAACTCGAAGGAAGGCAGCAAGTTCGGCGGCCGGCGAGATGGGGTCTACAGTGAAGAGCAATGACCGGAAGGTATTGGAGATGGCAGACGGACTACAGAAGGGTAGATGGCAGCAAGGTCGAAGGGAGGTAGTCATCAACTCAGGTGAGGTACAACCGAAGCATCGCTCATTATCGGTTACAACCCTCAGAATGGAGATGCCTTAGAGGCACACCTGAAATCAGAAATCAACAAAAGATTGCTTTAACCTAAGCAAAACAAGAAATATAAATAGGAGTAGATTAGAGGCTAGCATAGACAAGAACTACGAAAGGAAGGGATTGAAGAAGAGCTGGGGAGGATGGCAACGGCTTTGAGAAAGAGGGGCAGCCGATCATAAGAGGATCACAAAGGGAGAAAGGAGGGGCGGAACTTCCACTCTAAGTAGATAACCGGTCCGATTTAGCAGTGAGGCTAGACCGGGCCACTGCCCCACCATGCCCCAAAACAGCCTCGCTTCATTTCCTAAATTGAATCTTGTGTTGCACGATTATATTTTTAATGCCATTGGAAAAATTGTCTTTCAACTTATTTTACTTGATTTCACTTGTGCATGTAGCATGCTGTGATACTATTACCTCTATATTTTGAATACATATATCATGACCTTTTGTTCTCTACTTTATAGAAGTATTGTTTCTGTGTTAGTTAGAATTTGCTGTTTGAATGATTCCTGTATCTTATTTATTTTATCAATTTTGTAGTTGGTTTTGAATTTTTGGATTTCTACTTTTTTTAACTATGAAATTATGCTACGGTAAGATTTCACTTGTAATAGTTTTCATCCGTTCTTTGTTAAGAATGCGATCCTCTTGCTTTTGTTCCTTGTGTTTTTGTGCCTGAACATCTTGATTGAGCATTTCCTCTCAATGAGTATAGGGCTGATAATATTGTAGAATCCCCAAATAACCATAATCCTAAAATGTACACATAGAACACATTCCGGGCGTTATCTTCATTGCTGATTTCTTATTAAAGAGGAGAGTGTGGTGGGGTCATTGTGCCTTACTGGTTTAGTTACCGTATTTCTGGAATTGTTTAGTTTGATTACTTGTATCTTGTTTAATGCTTTGGGCTTATTTGACTGATTCCTATGGCCCTAAAAGTCAAATAATTTTAAAACTTTTGAGTGTATATTCCTCAGATCATTTCCCTTTGTACAGGCAAGGGACAAGATTATTGGCAAAATGAGAATATTTCTGAGGAGATGCCATGTTGCCGGCAGATGTTTAATATTTTTCATCCTTTTGATCCTGTAGCATACAGGTTTGTTTAATGTGGCTCCTTTTGGAAACTCATTGCTTCCTTTAATCTACTTTTAATGTAAAGCCACTGCTTACGGATTCACTTTGTATGTTTGGGATCAATATAGCATGCATGCATTTTTTTTAGGGACATTTACATGCATACCAGCCAACTCTTATGTATTTACATATTTAATATGTAAACTTTACTTTTTTACATTATACCACCCAAATCTCTCATATCACATCAAAAATACCGCTATTTTAACTGAAATACTCCTTTTCTTGCATAAATAAGGTGGCATGTACATAAAAATTGAAGTTTGGGTATTAGATAGATATGTAAATACATAGGAATTGAGTGGTATGTATGTAAATCTTCTTTTTTTTAATGTTTCACTTCTATATGTAGAATTATTTAAGGTGCGGTAGCAAGGGTTATATGAATTTGGGTTGAACTTTCATGCAGAGTAGAACCACTTATTTGCAAAGAGTACGTCAGCAAGCGGCCTGTTATTATACCATATCACCGGGGAGGAAAGAGGTTGCATATAGGACTTCAGGTGAGCATATGTTTTACTACATATAGACATTTGTTGTGCTATTGTGGCGAGTTTAACTGAGCTGGAAAATAATGGCACAGGAATTCAGTGAGGATGTAGCAGCACGCTCTCAAGCCATGGTGAATAGCTTGAAATCCTTAAAGGTGATTTTGTGAACTATAATGGAAACTACTTCATTTCTTGATTTTGAGCTTCTTCAGTGCTTTCGTTTTTGTTTTAATAGTGGTTGGTTTTGGTGCTACTATTTTTTTAACTCTAGAAAGATGAAATTTAGTATCTTTGCTAGGCAATGCCCGGGAGTTATGTGAGATGCTGAAACATGCAAAAATAAAATAAATTGTTAATTTAAAGCCCCAACTTGAGTTAAAATGATGAAGGATTGATATAATAAGTTTAAACTGAAATGCAAATTAAATTTAATTGAAATTATAAAGTTAATACAAATGTATTTAAAAAAGTTGACCCATATGATTTCTTCATCATTATTATTAGACTTATCGCAAGTATTAGAGGTCAGCATTATGAACCCTTATTTTTGTAACGTAAAATTCAAATTCATACGGCATCAGTATCTTAATTGCAAAGTTATGAACTTTTTCTTTAAGCCCCTATGATATTTGCTTAACGCAAAATATTTTCAAGACTTCTTTTCATACTTACCATATAGTTTAACTTCAGTTATATCCTCATTCAGATCTCAATGCTTCCTTATTATAGATTCAAGATAAATCTTTTCTTCTAGTAATATTAGTAATTAATTGTCAAAATCATACCTATGAAGATTATATTTTTGTTGCACTAATTCTACGGCCCCTATCCTGCAATTTTTTTTGCACAACTTTAATGTTGCACTTATCTTACTAATTAAGATTGTGTCGCCTGCAAAAGGCATATTATAGGGTACCTCCATTTGAGTTTTTTATTAAAATGCTTTCATACAAGAACTTATGAGCTCAATGCTGATATTTAATGTTAACTTATAATAATGAGAATTCTCGAGTTACTTGAACACTACTTATAACATTAGTTAGCGCTCCATTATACACATCTTCAGTAATATTAGCAATTCTTTTACAATGCTTTTTTCGTCCTTAAATCTCACCAAATCAAATTATCATTGTTCTCAACTATATACGTCTCAAGATTATTAAAAATCTTATGGGGATCTGCTTTTTGTTCTATATCCTTGTCCATTAATTATCCTTACACAATCCTTTCTTTTATAATAGATCATTTTGCAATGAAACTGATTGGCTCTTCAAAATTGATATAAATTTTTCTAAACTTATGTTTTATTATTCTCTCCCATATTATAATTTTATGACTCATTAATTTTATTCCCCTATATTTAGCTCAAGCTTGGACATCTCTTTTGTTCATCAATATTCGTCAAACTTGCTATTCTCCATCCATTTGGCATCTTTTTTAGTGGTTATTTGGTTGCAAATATTAGAGGTGTATTGTTTTTTTAAATTTATTTGATCTTTTTTGGTATTTGATTTAAAGCAGAGTGCAAAAGAAAATTTTGAGCTATCAGATGTACTCCAAACCCTCATTTTCCTTGCATTTCAAAATGAATTGAGTCGACCTATTTTTGATATCTCATTCACTCTGCCTCTTTCCTTTGGTCACCACGCTCTTCATTGCACCATTTCTCATTGCTTATCGCTATTGCTGTGGTTACTTTTAATGGATTTGTCTTTGCCTAAGGCTTTCCCATCACTCTCGGCCTGAATGAGGCTTTCCCATCTGGGCTTCTCTTCTCACTGTCAACCACTTTTGTGCCTTGCTATGTTGCCCTCAAATGCTCTTGAGCCTCTCGAACTCGCCCCTTCCCACCGCCTTCCTTGAATGTCACCATTACTCTCACCTTTGGCCTTACACTTGGCCTCATTTGTTGACTCAATTGCCCTACCCTTCCTCTTTGTTACACTTGGCCTTAACCGTGCCCGTTATCCTCTTAACTTGTGCCCATAGCCCTGGAACTAGTCCCGTGGTTCAATATGCCCCCTCCATGTTACATATGAGAGAGAGAAAAAAAAGAAAGATTTTTATGTTTTCAAATGTGTCCTGACAAATTAAAAAATCTTTTGAATTTGTTTGATTTGCATCTAATCAAATTACTCTTGAAATTTCAAATGCATTGCATTTCTTTTTGCCCGTGTTTCAAAAATGCATGCATTTTAAATTCATCCAGCCAAAAAAAACCCAAGACAGTAAAATTTTATAGAATTTTTTTAATTGAATTACCTCAGTTTCCCCCATAGCTCTCGAAATCTCAATATTTATTTCATCTGGACCTAAAGCCTTGCTCTTAATTAACATTTTAAGAGCCAGCCTTTTTTTACATACATTTTTGCATTAATCTATAACGTGCTTCTTTATATTATTCATATGTTCTTCTGGATTTTCTTTCTTTGTACTCGATTTATAATTTCCTAAATCTCTCATTCAAATTGTATATATATATATATATATATATATAACAAAATTAATGCATTTTCTTTATACAATTGATCTTGGCATTTGATGAAATCTAATAATTTCACTAAGAAACAATTTAGAGGTAAGTGATTTGTCAATTTTTACGGTACAAATCAAGAAATGAACCATCTTGAATTTTTTTCATTGATGACCTTCATGCTTAACTTTTATCATGGTGCGCTGGAGACAATAAAAGACACATTCTTTCTATTTGCTTAATATTTTTTCCTAGCTTGTATGTGATGACCCCAAATGCTAGATTTTTCACACCTTAATGATGGACAACACAATCTATCCATTACTACATGGATAATCTCATCACTTCCAGAGTGGGCCATAAGTACTCCAAATATAATTCCTTGTGTAAAATATTCTTGAAAGGAGTCATGAATAATACACAATTTAATTTGAAAGTTGCCCATGCTTAGCATTTAATCGTGATATAAACTTATTTTTGTCCTTGATTTGCTTGTAAATTATATGAAATTAGGTCATAATGAGTAACAGTCATAATGAGTAACATTTTTTTACATTTTTTTATTTTTTTTTTTGCTGGAGCCTTCAGTGATAATTATTATATGAAGTTCATTAACGTATTTCGTTTTGTGTTAAAGCATCAGTAATGCGGAACTATTTTTTATAATGAGTTATGAATGGTGTTATGCTAGACTTTAGATGTTATTTCTGTTATTAATTAGATATTTTGGTGTTGTTATGCTAGACTTTAGATGTTATTGATGTTATTAATTAGGTAATTTAGTGATTTTTATGTTTACTTCTGGGCATGTTGTAGCATGCATGCTAAAGTGCAAGATATTTCCCGCTATAGGCCTTACCATGGTGTAGTGTACCTCTATTTTCGTAGCAAGGCACAATAAAGCAAAGTAGCAGATATTAAATGTGCTGCAGCACACATGCTACTTATTATTTTAGTGATTTATTTTAAACTTATTATTGTTTTTTTTGTCTAAAGCTTTTTAGATATTGTTACTTTGGTGCCTAACCTATGGGCACTTTTTTTCTTTTGTATATTGAAGGGCAATTTATTATTATTATTATTATTATTATTATTATTATTATTGGGTATAAAAATGTTTATCATGTTCAGGGTTAGGGGGATGCATGAGATTGAGGTTTGAATCTTACTTTTATGATTTGGGAGAGATGTTCTACCTCTAGAATTGTTGGTTGAGAGAGATCGTCTACCTCTCGAATTGTAGATGTTTATTTTTATATTCCTGTTGAGTTGTTTGAGTTATTGAAGAAATTTTGTAGTTGCCCTAATTTCTGTGGAAAGCCATCTTGATTTTAACTTTGGATCTTATCAAATTGGTAAGAGTGCAAAATTTCTGAGGAATGGTGCTTGGGCTCGTCATATTATCTCAATTAGAGCTTGGAGGGACATTGCAATAGAGCAAGATGGTTATGATTTTATCGAGCAATGATCGCTACATGGGGAAGGATCGCAACATATAGATAATTTTGTGACTTCACCTTGTGAATCAGTCGTGATCGTTGCTAACTGGAAAGAATCACAGTTTATTGAGATCCGAATCTCACGTACTGTCGTGTGCAAGGGCACGCGAAGGATTGTCGCTTATCGAGACGCAAAGGATCATGTGCAAGGCCACAGACAGCAGGGATCAATATACAGAGATCAAGAATGCCCATTTTTCTCTTCCTCTCTCGTCATCTACTCGATACAATCGCGATCAAGGCTATCTGGGAAGGCAATGACTAGGGAGCGGCGAACAGACCCAAAACTCTCATTTTTCTCTTCCTCTTATGTCGTCTGCTTGATACAGTAGCAATCAGAGCTATCTGGGAAGGCAGCGACTGGGAAGCGGCGTATAGAGACCCGAAACTCCTATTTTCCTCTTCCTCTCGGGTTGTTTGTCCGATAAAGTAGCGATTGAAGCTACTTGGGAAGGCAGCAACTGGGAAGTTGCGTACAGAAATACGAAACTCCCAACTTTCATACACTTACGATTGTTTGTTTTGTAACTCCCACTCCCATTTTTTTTCCTGTTCCAGCTCTTCCCTCGCGCAACAGTCGTGATTCCAAGCTAGTTAGGAAGATAGGACCGCAACTACCAGACACTTACGATTGGAGCTACTTGAGAAGCCACGATCAGATTAGAGTGATCTTGGATCACTGACTTGCGAAACAGTCGCTATATTCTTCTCATCTGGAACTAGACGACGGATTTCAGCATAAAAAAATTGTCTTTTGTAATAAAAAAAATACTGAGAATAATGGCAGCCAAGAAAGCAGATGATTCAGAGAAAAAATAAGAGGAAGAGATCAGTTAAATTAGATATGGGATGGAGGAAAGGTTTGCCACCACAGAGTATAGGTTTTCTTTTATAGAGAACCAAAATGGATGACTGATTTAAGAGAATGAAGGAAATTCGATAAAGAAGCTCATTGAGACGCAATCCAAGATCTCACTGGATGCTCAATTTGCAAAATCTAAAGGAAAAGAGATCGAACTTGAGGAACATGAGGAGGAAAACATCCACTATCACGAATCCCCTCCCAGGGCTTCGATTAGGGTTAGATTAGAGATTTCTGATGGAGATGGTTGGGCCGAAACATGGAAAAGAGATTGTGCAAGAGGTATAGGGGAACATGAGAAGAAATGAGAGAAGCAGGGAGGGGATACAACTATGATTGAAGGAGAGAGTTTCACCCTCGATATATTGGGGGAAACAATGGAGGGAGAGAAAGTTGGAGTGGAGATGCTATATGAAGTTGAATATGCTGATCTTTGAGGGGAGGACACATGGGTGGGTGTATCGGGTGGAGTGATACTTCATGGTGAATGGGTTAGATCGGGAGGAGAATCTCATGGCGGTAGGATATGTTTGGAGGGGAAAACCCTAGTCTGGTTTCAGTTTAAGGAAGGCTAGATACCCTATCCGTTCGTGGGATGAATTTAAGGATTATTTGTTGGAACGTTTCTGAGTCATTCGAGTAAAATATCTGCACGAGCAATTCTATGCTTGGACTCAGGAGGGGACGGTCATGGAATATAGGTAGAGATTTAACTATAGTCAGGACGTCTGCGTGGGATTTCTGTAGCAGGGCTGGAGGGAAGTTTCATGAAGGGCTTAAAGCCCAGTTGGTGAAGGGCAAAAGCCAGCAAGAGCAGCACAAATGGAGCATCGTACCAAACAATTACAACCTCGACGATACCAAAAGCTCAAACAATAGAAGTCCAGACTAAGGCTGCACGGGACAAAAATAATGGATCGCCACCGAGAATGACACTCAAGCGCATTACTGAGACAGAGATTCTGGAGAAGTAAATGAAGAGATTATGTTTTTGGTGTGAGGAGAAGTTTACTTCAGGACACCGTTGCAAGGATCGAAAATTACAAGTTCTCATAGTACATTACGAGGAGATGGTACAGGATGAAGAAATAGACATTTGTGGTGGAGAGGGAGGAACACTCTCTTTTTTTTTTAACCTTAAGGACAAGATGATTTTTTGGGCGTGGGGGAGTATTGTTATGTTAGTGCTTAACCTAAAAGCAATTTATTCTTTTGTTTGACTATGGGCAACCTAATCTTTTATTATTATTTTATTGTTGGGTATAAATAGGCTTATTATGTTTAAGCTTAGGGGATGTACGAGATTGAGTTGTGAGCCTTAGGTTTAAGGATTGGGAGAGATTTCCTACCTCTCGAATTGTAGGAATTGGGAGAGATCACCTGCCTCTCAAATTGTAGGTGTTAATCTTTATATTTTTGTCGAGTTGTTTGAATTATTGAAGAAATGTTGTGTTTGCCCTAATTTATGTGGAAAAGCATATTGATTTTGATGTCGGATCGTATCAAGTATATTAGGGCTATAAGCCAATCAGGATTCACGCTTACTAAAGTTTCTAAAAGGATCCCAATTCCCAACTATTTCGGTTCACATGAAAACACAATCGATAAGAATTCTAACTATATAATTTTTGGAGATTAGTAGTCTGACTAATGAATAGGTTACTATATAGTGCAGCGATTTTTTTAACCCAGTGGTGGAAAATAGAATTTTGGGGTGAAAAAGTTCTTCCCATCTTTTACAGAAAAAGTATCAAAATTGTAATAAAATGGACTTATGAAGGCTGGGCAGGGTGAGAAAGGTTAGAAATTAATGTGATAAAGTTTCATACATGTTTGGTCAATTTCTAAGTTATCTTGAATTTCTCGGAACTGCTTTGTTTTTTGTGGAAATCTTTGAGAGATGATCAGCATACTGAGAAATAATGTTGTCTAATTTTGTTGAATGCGATCCGTGTCTGCTCTTTTTTGCTTCTTAAAATGTTTTCAATGTTGCAACACTGGCACTATATTGTCATTTGATTGTTAAAACGTCTTTAAGAATTTTCTGAAATGTAATTTACAATTCTCCTTAGTTGCTCATACATGTTTGGTCAATTTCTAAGTTTCATAGATGTTACTGTTTTATGTTCTAAAACGGTTTTTTTATGATATTTCTACTATAAATACTGGATCTAATTTGGTTTGGTTTATTGTGCTAAACTATCCTCTATTTTAATAGGTTAAAATGATTAATGTGTTTCAATCAAAACATGAGTATACTTTGGAAGGTAAGTGTCATTTCATGCTTGTGTTTTCATTTCGTTACTATTGTTCATTTTGTTTCTTTCATTGTTTGAAATTTTCTCATGGTACTCTACATGCACTACAAGCAGTTGAAGATAATCAAGAAAAAGAACAATCATATGGCGCCGCCATGATTGAAAGACTGATTGGACACACGAATGGTAGAATTGACCACGTCCTTCAGGTTAGTTTCTAGAATGGTGAACTACACCTTTACATACATACGACCCAATTCTTATCTATTAACATATCTAACACCTAAACTATAGTTTTTTACATTCCAACCAAATCTTTTATATATATAAAAATACCACTATTTTAGCTTCTAAAAAAGTGAAATACACCATTTAATGCATAGGTAAGATAGCATATATGTAAAATTGAAGTTTAGCTGTTGATATGTTATTTCTTAAGAATTGAGTAGTAATGTAAATAAATCTTTCTTTTTTTTAAGACCAATAGACTAAAATTTAATTTTCTAATTAAACTGTTATGTCAATAAAAACTTTGTTTGTTTCTGCTATAAGATGTGCAAGACAAGGTCGATTTTCTGTTGCATTGCTTACTACTTTGTTAGTTCCAGGCCTTGAATGATATGATTCTAATAGATGTTTAAACAGAATTTTTTTTATATTCGACAAGTGACAAAATCAACCTTTTGAAAGTGGCACTTTTTAAGCATTTATCCCAAAGAATATATAGTATGCATAATAATGCATAAATTATCTCTCTTTTTTTGTGCTGCATTTAACCAGCTAATGTTTTATTAGTAACAGCAAATTATCTGAGCGATTTTACCTTTATGATGCATTTCTGTTTTCATTAAATATTTAAATGCTATAAATAGGCTATTTCTCCCTATATTTTTGTAGTTCTGCATTAGCGGAGTCATGGTTGTGATGGAGCTTTCTTTTAGTGATAGGCAAATGCATAGTGTTTGTCTAGGGCTTTTTCCTAGCCCTACTATTTCTCGGTTAGCTACTTGATCTCCTTGATTATGTTTTATAAATATTTGACTGTTGATCGAATTCAAGGAAGAAACATAGGCTTTGTATGCCCCTTTGTATAAGCATTATTTTTACATTTTTTTTATATGAAATCTATTGAAATTGTTCAAGAGGTCTTGTTGCACATGCCCCCAAAATTTTCATTTTTTTTGAACTACTACGTGGTGATCTCTGTTGAAATTCATTATTTAGATTATCCATTTGAATGTTATTTTTTTGCTTGATACCTGATAAAATCATATTGAAATTATATGAATGTTGGCATACCTAGTTTTATAGGTGAGGTTTATGGTGAATAATTTTAACTGCTAATGAAATGTTATATGAAAATGTATATTTTCCCATTAAAGCGTCTATATATAGTGATGCCGGATCTAACCCAAACCAAACGGAAAATAGAAACATTATTTCTTGAATAAAAAAGAAGGTTAGAGACACGACACTTCAAATAGGAAAATAAGAACACAAACATAATAGGGTGTGGGCGGCGGAGGTGGAGCTGATGCTGGACAACAGTGAGGGTGGACTGATTGTGATGTTGCCTGATTGATGGTTGTGGCTGGAAGGGTAGGAGGCAAGGGTGATGTGAAGGATAGGGAAGCAAGGGGTATGGGGAGGGGTCTGTGCAGCTAGGGAGGAAACTGTAGCAAGGTGATCGCGGGAGAGGATGGAAACCACAGGAAGGTTACGGGAGAGGAGGAACGACAGTAATATCATGGAAGAGGAGGAAAGCATGTGAGAGGGAGGAACGGCATCAAGATTACGGGAGAGGGGCTGCAGCGAGGTCACGGGAGAGTGGGCTGTAGCAATTAAGCGGGCAAAGGAAGGAACAAAAGTTGTGGGATGGGCGGGAATAGGGAGTAGTACGGGCTGGCTAGAAGAGATACAGGGGACCAGCAGCCTCAGCAAGTGCTGCGCTGGAAGAAGGCAGCGAGTCGGGGAGGGAGGATGTGAAATGAAAATAGGAAGTTTTCTAGATTCTTCTTGTCTTTCCCACCCTTTCCTTTTGTGTAAAAGTTTCTTGGGAGTCTATAAATTGTTGTCCTCTGTGTGTAGGAGTTAGTTCTGGTTGTCTTATCCTCAAATCTTCTGTATGGAGTCTTTTTCCCCCTGCTAGGGTTATCCGACTATAGGTGGTGCTTGGGTTGTATCCTGCTCTGAGGTGATGTTGTATCCTTCCCATCTCCTCTACTTCTTCTCTCCGACCCTTCTTCTTCCTCTCCCCTAGCCGCTGACCACCCCATGTCCCTTCACTTCTCCGCCATCCCCTTTTCTCCCTCCACAACAGTGCTGTCCAGCTTGCCTACAACCAACCAAACCCTATCCCAACCCACCGCAAACAATCACCCGGCCTTTCCATCTCTCCCTATCAACCTGTCGCTGCTACCACTGCCTTCAGATCTCTTCCTATAGTCCTAACAGGAAATTAGTGTATTATTGTAGTACCTTTCTAATTGGGTCGTGTTGTAACCCAATTTCTATATTAATAAAAATTTGCTTTTGTGTTTATACTATTTTCCTACTAGTTCCGGTATGAGTTACCTGCATTAATGTTCTCTACTTATGTAGAATGTGCTAGCCCTAACTGAACATATAAACATGATACTCAATATTAATAGCTATTATGATTTTAAAGATAAGCACGAGTTTGGTTGTGTTTAGTTAGAAAATATGACTCAGAAAGCAGCTATTTTGTACTCATTTTTTAGTTTGAAAATGACGTCATCATTTTTGTGAAATTTTAAGGAAACTGGGTTTGAAATCGATGTAAATTTTTAATTATATCCAAAAGATAGATTTGAAAGAAAAAAATCATCAATAAAAGATACATTTCTTTGAACTTTGACCAATTGCACCCACCCTCAGGTGAGCACGAAGTTTAGCTTTTCTAAACCAGTTTAATCTTATGTAAATATTTATCCTAGCTGTCAAAATCGGCCTTAAAAAAAATCTCAGTCAAGTTTCAAAGATGCAGCATGGTAAGGGCTATTGAAAATAGTATAGAACGAAGGCGATTACATCATTAAACGAGATGTATCAAGAGAAAATAATGTATTGAGATGTGCCAGACAAATTAAGGCTCAGCATCTAAAAATAACTACAATTAAAAACCCCCATCGGAATACTTAAAGCTAAATAAATTCTTACAAAGAATGCCCATTATTTAGTAAATTGTGGGAATGTTAATTGATTGGAACGCTGGTCAATGAAAGAAAATTTAAGAAAGATTGGCTTGTCAATGGCAACGGCCTTTGTTATTGGTCTATCTCTTGCCGATTTCTTCTGTAAGCGGATTTTGCCAGTTTAATTTATTAGATTTTTTTTTTTCAAGCTGCTCATCTTTTTTACGCTGCTCAGCATTCCTGTTAATTGTCATTTCAGTAATTTGCCTTTTAAATTTTGCAGAGTAAAACATTTCAGCACCCATACATATTAGCTCTTGGGTCCCACACGTAAGACATTTTATACAAACTTTTTTTTACCATTCTAAACTTCAATTTTTATTTTGTCATGATAGGATGTCGGTATGATCTGTGAAATCGTCTGACATGAATCTCTTTCTAGGCTTGTTTTCACAATGGAAGATTTACATATATACCACTCAATTCCTACTTATTTAAATATCTAACACCTAAATTTCAATTTTTACATAAATGCCATCTTACCTATGCATGAAAAGGTGTATTTTATTTTTTAAAAGTTAGAAAGGTGGTATTTGACATAATATGAAAGATTCGGATGGTTTAAATGTAAAAAAATAGTGCTTAGGTTTTAGATATGTGAATATACAAGAATTGGGTGGCATGTATATGAATGTCCCTTGCACAAAATTGGTATATCAGAGTAATTTTGAATCTTTTGGCATCCGGCTGACATAAAATACATCATATAACCTGCAGAAATTATTGGCGTGATCCTGACACTGTTCTTTTCATTCTTAAACACCTGTACCGTGATATTCCTGAATCCCTTCATGAAGAAACGAGTACTGGCAGTTCGCATATTAGCAATGGAGAAGAAACTCCTTTCTACGAGAAGGATTTTCTCGATGAAGATTTTTCTTTGACATTTTCAGATCCTTTATGGTTCAGAGATTTTTGTAAGAAATCAGATAAAGCTATGCCATACCCTTCAGAAGCGGACGGGTAAATGCATGTATTGTATCGCGAACTCGTCCCAGTGAGTACTTTTCCTCTTTGCCTCTTCATCCTTGCTAGGGGTGTAATTGAGCCAAGTCGATTCGTGAGCACCTCCAGCTCGGCTTGATGAGGTAACGAGCCAAGCTCAAGCCAAGCCCTGACTCTGCTGGTTACCATGTGGCTAGCTTTTTTCAAAAATAATTAATGTTAAATGTCCTCAAAATATATTATTATTCAAAATTTTATCTTTAAATTATTAAAAAAAATTTAAAAATATTATTTTATATTTTACAGTAAGTGATTTTGCATTTTCTATCTTTTAATTGCTAATTTTATTTATTATTTTATTATAACATTAATTTGTATTAATATTGTTATTTCTCTTATAGAAAAAAAAAAGTAGGCTCGTAAGCCAGCTCGAACTTGTAGAATTAAGCTCAAACTTGATTAATTAATCGAGCTCAAGCTCGAACTAAGAGTGACTCGAGCTCGACTTTGGTCATTTACAGCCCTCTTGCCTAAACTTCTTTTTTCTACTTCTGTGTTTATCATGTTGCCAATCGGCTAAAGTAACAACAATTTTAATATTGACATAATTGAGGGGCTGATAATGGCAAACTTGTGCAGGGCATGTAATCCGCTGTTCTGTGATATTCTCGCCATCTACATATTATCAAAAAATCACTCAAGAGAGGTATGTGATCCGCTGTTCAAGTCATTTGCGTGCATTAAGATTAACTTTCTGTGTTTTGTAACATGGAAGTGAGTGGTGAAGCAAATGGGTTGTATTTGTATATTCTTTATTATAGTTAATAACAAATATCCACATTGAACCCTTCATGTAAACTACTGTAAGTATTTATAGATATCCACTCTGAATACTAAAGAAACTAACAAAGAATTCATTCTCTGAAACTTTCAGTTAGCTTTGTTTGAGTTGGATATAAAGTTGACTTTAAAAGTTGCATGTGTGAGGTTGAATTGGTTTAATTGGGTTTGGAGACTCCAGATTGAATGGGAACATAATTGAAGTTTTAGATTGTGCTCTAGTTGAACATAGCAAGCTTAAAAATGAGATCGCTCGGTACATAGTTATGCGTGACTCAGCTCGAGAATGCGTCAAATAAGTTGTAGCTTTGGTTTATATAAACTCGAGCTAAACAAGATTGCTTAAACCCATCTTTTGGTCAAATGTTCAGTAAACCAATCTTAGGGGATGTTTGGTAGCCTATTTTTAATAAGATTTAGTCATGAATTTAACTTTAGCCAAACAAAAAAAAATTGAAAATTAAATCCAATGCTCCATTAAATGAATGTTTTCCAAATTTCGTCTCTAAATCTCACTTTTTGTCTGTAAACCTCACTTTCCGTCTCTTTTGCAATGTAAATTTGGATTCGGATTTAATAAATTTGATTGATAGGTAGATTACGGGTTGTAATGTTCGTCAACGTCGACATGGCAATCGAATTTATTGAATTTGATAAATCCTATTCAATGTAAATCCATGTTACAACCAAGTGCCACCTTAATCTCATTTGTGTTTGTGTTTGGTCATTTGACAATATTTTGTTTTGGCTTGTGCTCTATATCGCTACAGTAGAATAACAAATTATTGTCCTAGCGTTGTATGAGAATTCAGCACACACAGATAAAAGAGAAACAAATAGTGACAGCTCCAAAAGTTTCTACGTGGAAAACGCGTAAAGGGAAAAACCATGGAGTCTGACCAAGCTGTGAAGATCCACTATTGATTGACGATGATTGGTGGTGGCGGTCAATAGCGACGGTGGTCGGCGGTGGTCGACGGCCGTTTGGAGGAGGTCAACTGCGATCGACGAAAATTGGCTGTGGTCGACGACAGTCGGCGGTGACGTTGAGCTGCAGCTCCTCCTCAAGGCCTCATACTCTCTCTCTAGGCTTAGGCTTTGTTTGGGGCCGCTTTTTCACGCGGCGCGGCCCCAAACAGCAAAAAGTTACTATTTGGCTCCCGGCCTCGCGGCATATGGACGTCAAAGCGGGGGGAAAGCGGGCCGCGGGATCGACCCTGCAGCCCCATCTTTCACCCGATAAATATTCCAAATTGTCGCCTCTGCCCTAGCGTTCTTCTTCCCGCGCCGTCTCGCCTCTCGCCTTCGACAACTGCCTCTGCCCTAGCGTTTTTCTTCCCGCTCGACATCTCGCCTCTCGCCTTCGACATCTGCCTCTGCCCTAGAGTTCTTCTTTCCGCGTCGTCTCGCCTCTCGCCTTCGACCAGGACCGTGCCCTATCGCCTCTCGCTTTCGACCAGGTAATCCTAAAGCCATTCTCTTCACTTTTTTTCGATCTCTTCTCGCCTTCACTTATTTTCGATCTGCTTGAAAATCTTAAATCATACAAAACTTTAAAGAGTTCGTCCATATTTTTTTACAAGCGTGTAAGCTCTGCAAAATGGATATACAATGCAGATTTGATTTCCATCATTGGAGGGGCTACTCATTTATTTTCTGCTCTGCAAACTGGATGTACGATGCAGATTTGATCTCTAATCTGGAGTACATCACTTTGAACAGGTGCTTGATTGTAAATTCCAGTGGAATTAAAAGGTTTAACAGATTTGTTCCGTAGGCTTCCAACTCTCTTGTTTGATTTTCATTCATTAACAGTTTTGCCCCAATTCAAGAATAGATCTGCGAGTTTTCTTCTCTCAAATAATTTTGCAATGCAAGCTTCTCTAGCATCCTTCATATTTTTTAGAAAATGTATTTTTAATTTGTGCATCTCGCTCATATGTTCCAACTCCCCAATTCTATAACCATTCGCAAATAATTTTGCAGTGCAAGTCTCTATAATCGATCCCTAACATTAATTTTACTCTTGTGTTTCATGACTTTGTTTTGTTATAGTAATAACATGGATAATGAGCCTAAAGAGGTTGCTACACCCGCATTGTGTGAAAAAGTCACGAAAATAATATTTTGTGATCTTTGTCTTAAAGAGATTAGGCCTACGACCTATTTTCCATAAAGAATGGTGGCAAAATATTATAAAAAATTTCAAGGAATGTATAGGCAGGGAATACGACAGGGTGCAAATGAAGAATAAGTGAGACCAAATGAAAAAGGAATGAAAAATTTGAAAGGAATTGAAAATGGGTTCTACCGGTCTTGGTTGGGATGCAGTGAAACGAACAATTGATGATGCAGTGAAACGAACAATTGATGCACCTGAGGAATGGTGGGCTGAAAGACTTGTGGTGAGCTTTGTTTGTAAACTTGTTTATTTTGTAACTTTATAGTTTATTCTAATTAGGTGTTCATCAATTTTTGTGTAGATGGTGTCTGCTGCGAAGAAGTTTAAGTTTTCTAGAATTGAGCCTGAATTGGAGAAGAAACTCGATCGCATGTTTGGGGGAGTGGTTGCAACGGGGAACTATGCATGTAGCCCAAGCGAGACAGGGTTCACTGGCAATGCTGTGAATTTGGGAACCCCTAGAGGTTCAGTTGATTTCATTGACATCTCCAGCCCGAATCAGAACGAATATGAACCCATTTTCCGTTCCAAACGTTCGAGGTTGTTGATAAAAGAAAATGTGGTGCATCTTCCCTCAGAAACGAGCTATCTGAGGAGGTTTCTTGTTTCAAAGCAGAATGTTAGGCTTCTCATTCAAGCACTATCACGGAGGCACTTCAAATCCTAAGTGCTACAACCGAAATTTATGCGGATGAAGAGTTGTATCTGTTCGCAGCATAATTGATGGAGGACCCGGTCTATAGAGATATTTTTGTGCAGATACCTGTCGCCAGCAGAGTGACTTATATTCGGCGTTTTTATGATCATTTGAACGTTTGAGATGTTTTATATTTGTCATCACTAGAACAATTTCACTACATTATCTATTCTTTTTATTTCTAGAGTTGTACTCGTGAACTCCGTTGTATATTTCTAATTATTTGCAAACATTTCTTTTTTTTATTGTCTCAAACTCTCATCTAACTGATAATTATTTAGGGGAAACATTTAGGGATACTCATTACTATGGATGCAAATAGAATCTTAAATTCTTAAACCATACAAAAATCTACGCAAAACTGTTAATGAATGGAAGTCAGACAAGGGAGTTGGAAGCCCACGGAACATTGTTAAATCTGAGTTAGATGTGAATTTGCTTGAAAATCTTAAACCATACAAAAATTTAAAGAGTTTGTTTGCTTGAAAATCTTAAACCTTTTGGGCAGCTTCCCCACCTCAAGTTGCTGTACCTTTGTAACATGCCAAAAGCAAAGCGACTTGATTGTAAATTCCATGGGAATTACAAGGTTTATGTGTTTCCATCGTTGGAGGGCATGTTCACTCTCCCGGGTAAGTTTGAGTGTGAGGATATTGAAGTAATAAATGTTGTACAGACCTGCTTAAATTTGTTGTTGCTTAAGTTGCCAACTTTGGTGTTTAATGTATTAATTGCTACATTTTGTTTAATTAAATGGTTAGTGACCTGTGAAGCTGTAGATGAAGTTTGGTTGTGGGATGGAAGGAGCGCAGCTTTCTCTGATTAGTTGTTTTGAGCTCTCTATTAATCTGAACTGAAACTTCATGCTCCTTAGTTCTTTACAATTTGGAGAATGTGCTCCCCACTTAGCTCATGAGACTTTAAAAAGTAAGAATTTGGTAATAATTTGAATGAATTCAGTTGCAAGGATGATTTAAAATCTGATTAGAAAGATGATTTTTATGTTGAAATTTGTGATGAAGCAGAATCATTTATATTCTACCTTTTTGATGTTGTTTTGGGTTGCTACTACTTGGTGAGCAGTCATAAGATTAAAAATGTTGCAGTCATAAGATGAACCATACCAGTAAGTTCCTTTGACAGTTGAGTAAGATTGTGAGAAATGATTGAGGATAGGTGCCAGTTTTGTAAATGTTTAGCTATTTTAAACATCATCATAAATCATTGTATTGTAGTCTGCTCTTCAAAATTATCATTTTAATATATATAATTAATGTTAAGATGAGAAATTTTATTCTGGAATTAATATCAGTTTTAATTAAACAAAAAAATTTTATTTAATTTTTTTGTTCATGCGCTATAGCAGCATTAGGGGAAAGTAGAAAGACAAGCATCAATTATTATGTGGTGATGTGCTTTAAGAAAATTATATATAACGTTATATAATTATTCATATTTATATACATATAAAGATATATAAAACATGTATCATTAATTGTCCCATCTCATAAGTCCCTTTCCGTGAGCTACTGGTAGACCGAAACATAGAGCAGTCTGGGGAAATGGAAGAAAAAGATTATATGACATATTGAATGAAAGTGTATATATATTGCTATATTTGTAACTTGCCACTTGTTAATTAATGTTTGTTTTAATGAAAAAAGGTGCAGTTTTAACGAATTTTTGGTTAATTACCACTGCATTTACATACATACAACTGCTGATGCATGCCATTGGAGTTCAGCTTTTTGGTTAATTCTATGGTACTACTTCATAGTTGAACGAATTTTAAAAAAACTAAAGCTAGGGGCATATAAATGAATGCGTTTATGAATCTAAACCAAATCAATCGAGTATGTATTAGATATGTAAATACTTCAGAATTGAGTGGCATGTATGTAAATGGTATTTTGGGTAATTGTCACAATGAAAATGGCCTTTGACTATCATCTATATCTTCTGTTTTTTTGCGCATTCTATTTATTTTTATGTCGGTGGAGTTGGGGAAATCTGAATGCATGCAGATGTCGTTATCTCATTTTATTTGTTCATACTCTGTTAGAATATTGCATTAAATTTTGATATCCGGATATATACGCAATGTATTTTGAGCATTCTGTATATTTACGTTGTATAACAGCAATAAGAAAAGCTTTTTTGTTTGGGATGAACTTTAACAAGCTGGACTCAAAAATTTGTGTTAAAAGCTGGTCATAATTTGGTGCTGGAGTTTCAAAAATTTCACAATTACAGTCCTCTTTTAAACAGTTTTAACAAACAAAGGCAGAATGTTCATTTTTCCAAAAACAATTGCACTAAACAGATAGTCAGCTTCCCCGCAGCAGCTTCCTGGGGCAGCGCAACTGCAGCTGAAAAACTGGGAAGCTGCAACTGCGCCAAACAGAGCCTTAAGCTCCTTTCATGAGAGGGAAAAATTATTGCGTGCGGACACCGCACTCAATTTTGAGTGCGGTGTCAGATCAGGACCGTGGAAAAATTAGAGTGTCTCACTCTAACAATAAAAAAAATAAAAAAATATATTTCAGTGGTCATGATCGGACACCGCACCAAATTTGTGTGTGGTGTCCGTACGCAATAATATTTATACTATTTTGGGTGTATATAATGCAGAAATACGAATCATTTTGATCGGGTGGTCTGGATAGCTTCCTTCAATCAGGTCGTGTTTAATAGACATTTGGATGTCTTAAGATGTTGGATTTAGTGATCTTAAGCTCATTGGATTCGTCTTGTCGAGACACTTGCTTTGACTATGAATTTGTCTGATTTGACATTAGTTTGACCTTTCCAAATGAGTTTGAAAATCTTTTAAAAGTGGTTTAATGACTTGATCCAGGCTTAATTTGACTCGGATTTGACTGACTATGATATCATTAGGTCTGTCTCATTGAGTCGGTCAGTTTGACTATAAGTTTGCTGAAATCGAAGCTCATGGTGACTTTTTATCAAGATTTAGGTTTTGTTTGGCGCAGCTGCAGCTTCTCAGATTTTCAGCTGCAGCGCAGCTGTACTATCTCAGGAAGTTGTTGCAGGGAAATTGACAACATGTTTGTTACAGTTGTGTGAAAATAACTGCGGAGCAGCTGTTTCTGGAAAATTATCCGTTCTACCTCTGTTCAGTAAATTTGTTTGTAACAGAACTGTGACACTCATTTATTTAATAATTCTAAAGCAGAAATTCAAAATAATGATAAATCCAAACCAAAACTTCTAAGAATTAAAAGGATGTGTAAATAGATACAAATCTGTAAATGTTAAAAGTCTTCAAAATATTTAACAAAAGTGTCTGTAGAGATCTAAGAAGGATGTAGAGATCTAAGAAGGAAATTCCAATAATTAACTATAAATCTTGAAAAAAAAATTCATAAAAAAAAATTCCATGATAATTAGCATCAAACGAATGCTGTTATCTTCTAGACTCCAACAAAAAATGTGTGAACTTTGTCTTTCAGTTCAATCCAACTCACCCCAGGTTCCTTCTTCACCATGGTTTCCTTCATCAGTTTTCTCATGCTGACAACATTCCACATTCCAGCTGAAGCATAAATATTGGCGAGGATCACGTGTTCCGGACATCTCTGATTTTAGCATGAGCAGCATCTCAGCTGCTTTCATGCCTATTTCAACATTGTTATGAACTCTGGAAGTCCCCAGCAGAGCCCCCCCCCCAACCCCCCGACCTGCTCCACTCGTCACCTGCTCGCCCTGGCGAAATATTTTCGGGTAGGGTAATAGCGTAAAAAGCCGAATGAGGAAGCCGAGCCGCAGGTTGATGTTGGTGTTCCGCTTTCGGGACAAATTGCGGCCCGCTGCAAAGGCACAGCCGCCCCAAACGGTAAATTTAAGCGGCGCGGCACCACGCCGCATCCTTTCCGCTGCGCCAAACGCAGCTTTAAACATTTCTTACTTAAAATATCATCTTAAGATTTTTGTTATGCCTCAAGATTCGTGCATGATGAAAATTTACTGGTGGCGTTTCAAAGATCAATATGTTGAATTTAAAGCATTTAAACTTAGAAGAAATTTGCTTAGGCCGGAGTAAAATGTCATTCGGATTATTTGTTACTAACATGACTGGGATATTAAATTTACCGTTGACATTTGCCCAAAATATTCTTTTAAAAGAAAGAGCTGATCAAAAAATTGAGTCCAAGTTTTCACGTGTATGTTGATTTATTGATGTAATAAAGTTGCGTGTTCATGTAGGTTTGATCTATTATGTTTGGTTCTGAGCTAAACACCGCATTTGGGTGACCCATCAAGATTAAATGATTCGAAGATTTTTCACATAAATTGTGTAAGGATAAGTTAGAAAAGTATTAGTTTTATTTTAAAATTGCTGTTTTATATTTATATATACATATATGAAGAATTTATTTATATTAATTTTAAAGTCATTTCTTACCTAATGTTTTCACATAATTTTTTTTTTAATGACTGTATGTTATGATACACGAATAGTTCTAACGAGGGAACCATCAGTCTCAGACAATTCTCGAACTGGCATTCTCTGGATATATCCCTAACTTGTCTGATTTAAATAGTATTGAAATAAAAAAAAAATGAGGGGGTGTTTTAGATTAGTTAATTACTTTTTTCAAAAAATATATTTAAACATTCATCAATCACTCGATTAAGCAGTTTGTCAATCACTCGTCTGCTATTAAAACTATCATGTTGTTATGAACATGATAGTTTTTGAAAAGTGCTGCTATTAAATTTTTTATTTTTTATTATTCTTAATAACATAGATATTTAATTATAATATTTTTTTTTTATGCATTTCTGGGTCCTATATATTTAATGATAGAAGTGTCATGTGTTCATGTCGTGTGTCATGTGTTCATGTCGTGTTGGTGTCCATATGTTTGTATTTGTTCAACATAGACCATAAGCAAATCTCCTACCAGTGGCTCAAATTAATTTCTTTGAAGTGAAAAGTACATTGTTTGCCCAATATTTTTAGAAGTGTGTATCATGAGTAAAGCGAAGCAAAGTATGTGACCCCCGTTTTGCTTTATTGAGGCGCGTTTTGAAACACTATAGTCAATTTGTATGATTTTCTTGCAATTTTTAATTTTTTTATTATTGCAATATATTAGATATTGTTTGAAATTTTAATGTGCAGATTTACCATGAATATTTTTTTCAAGTCATGTATTATGTCAAATCAACTATTAACACATGCTTTATATTTTATAATCTTTAATAAATTCATTTATACATTAATAGTTTTGTATACCTATTAGCATTTTGGTTTATAAAAGCAACATGCTTTGCTCTCTGCTCTGTTTTGAATCAAAAATAAACGCATTGCATTACGTTTTACATTTTGATAACTCCGATATATCTGCGAATAGAAGATATTGGCAAATGAGCTTTAATATCTACAATGGTTAAAGATATCATTATGATGTTAGCTTTATTGTGAAAATTGGAACAATTGTGGCATTGTACAAAGTGAAGTTAAATAGATATAGGTCCAAGGAAATCCCCTCTAATTGTTGCCATTACATGAAACTCTCTATCCCACTCAATCCACCTGATTGCATCAACCCTAAACCTCACCTTAGTTCCCTTCACCATTATTGACTCCAAACACTCATTCACAAACATTCCCTCTTCTTCCATGACAAATTTGTAGTCTTCCATCATCTTTTCTGGGAGAAAAATGCTTTCAATCGGCTCAACTTTGAGAAATATGCCGTGCTTCACAACCCTGTCCACGAAGCCAATTAAGATCTCGCCCTTGCGGGGTTTCACGGCAGTGCAGCTGAAGGATACTGTGAAGATGATGGCTTCGCCGTTAAGCTCGCCAGCTTCTCCTTCATCCGTGGAGTCGTGAATGGTGGCTGCGACATAGTAGCCGTGTTTCTTCGATGCTTTCTTGCCGATGAGGCCGGCGAGAAGGTGGAGGTTTGCAGCTTTGCTGGGAAGAAGACAACCTCTGGAATCAAGCTGGTCAGGATGGAAGGGCACTTTTCCTTTCATTTCAAGCTCCAAAAACACCATTTTTTTTGTTCTGCTGAATTGCCCAAATAATTAGAATAGCAAGCTACCATATCCATAACGGACGCTTCTTTATATATATATATATATATAGTTGGTAATGACTATTAAAATCAACAAAAGTGATGCCTCATGACCTACCATTAACTTGCTACCATAAGGCAATAATGAACAATCATATTCGTGACGAAGAGTATCGATCCATAACCTGAGGGGGCCATCGAAGAGTATCGAAAAACATAGGAGACAAATAATTCAGCTTTCTTATCCTCAAATAATAGAAATAATTCACAATATATAGCCTAATATGTGAATCTGTAAATAGAAAGAAAGCTATAAATATTAGGGTATAATTCGCCTAATAAGAGGAAAGAAAATTGGGAAGGAAAATAAATTGGATATGAATGCAGAAATAATCCCTTTCCAGATCAGTTAGGGGATTGCACATAGCAATGCAATGGCTGCAGAAGTATGGAGGTCTTATTACTTTAATTACTTATCAGTATTTAGTTATTTTAATTATTTTTAATTTTTTTTATTAATTTTTAATTTAGTTAATCTATTGTTGATTTGTCAGATTCATTATTTGAATTGTTAACTAATAAATAATATGCAAGTTATCCTAATTTTTTTTGGCTATTTGATTATGCTAATGGATGATATGCAATTTATTTGCTTTTCACTAATAATATCCTTCTTGTGAATAAGAGTAGATAAAGAGTTCATGAAAAACATGAATTATGGAGATCAACTTTAGAGTCTAAATGATTTTGTTTAGACAGTTTTAAAACTAAATACATGGAATGTCTTTTAGTAGTAGTAGATTTAGTGGCGGAGTTATAACAATGAATGATCGAGTCATTAAAAGGATCAGACGCTTTAGTTATATCGGATCTATTATTCAAAGTGATGGAGAAATAGATGGAAATGCTATTAGTAGAATTCACTTTGGATGGTTGAAGTGGACGAATGCATAAGGCCTATTGTTTGATAAAAAAGTATTGCTTGGACTTAACAAGAAAATTTATAAGATGGTAGCGTGACCTTTAATGTTTTATGGCACAAAATGTTGGCCTATAACAGAGAAGCATAGATCTAGGTGTTGTTGAGATGTGAATGCTTAGATGGATGAGTGGCTTTACACTTAGAGACAAAATACGAAACAAATGTATCCGTGAAAAGATTGATGTAGCTTTAGTGACAGACAAGATTAGAGAGTCTTCTTAGATGATTTTTTCACATTAAACGTCGACCATCCACTGACCTAATTAGGAGAGCTGATGTTTTAGATTTGACTCGTGTTAAAATAGGTAGTGGTAGTCCTAAAAAAACAAGTATTTATTAGAATTAAATGAAAATATGACACTCAATAGAACTCGATGGAGAAAAAGGATTCATATAGCCAACCCCACTTGTGGAATAAAGGCATGTTGTTATTGTCCTTGTTGATTATTTTAATCAATTTTTACGTCATTATTATTTGATATTAAATTAACTAATTTGTGTTTTTTTTACTTATTTTTAAGTTAATAGCTATTTAGTTAGTTCCAACTCAATTGTTAAGGATTATATCATAAACGGTAGAAAGTTGAAATTGGGAAAATTGCTTTTCAATAAGAAATAAATTAATTTAGTTATCCATAAATTTATTTTTTAAAAATTCTACTAATTCACAAATAAAAAAAAATTAGCATCATTTATTATTATTACTTACGAAATATATTCTCTTTATAATAATGAAATATTAAAATATAAAATATATTTAACTTTAAATTAAAATCAGAGAAAATGCCTAACTCTTAGAATTTGAATCCATGACCCATCAGAGGTGACTCGTGCTCTATTATTAAAATTCTATTTATTTTTTATAAATATTAGGAAAATTTACATGCATAGCACCCAATTAGTAGCATTTTCCTATCTCAAACTTAGGGCCCGTTTGGGGCAGTTTATTTGGTGTGGTGGCGTTTTGAAAATGCACCTCGCATGTTTGGGTAAATTGTGTTTAGGCGGCTTATGCGTTTTGAAAAAGCTGAAAACAGCGTTTTAACATTGCACCTATCGAAGTTAGGTGCGGTGACAACTTTCTGGCAACGGTCTGACTTTTCCAAAAAAATAAAATTTTGTAATAGCTAACTCACATAACTTATCAGCAGATTATTTTTAATCAACTTATTAGCAGATTATTCAATAAGCTGCAGCTGCCCCAAACAGACCATTAATCAAAGTTTGGGTGTGAGATACGTAAATACATAAGAATTGGGTGCTATGTATGTAAAAATCCCCAAATTTTAATAAACATTGCTTTAAAAAGTTTACCAATTATTGATAGACCAATCAATAATGCTATGAACATGAAGATTGCATGAGGTCCAGATGAGCAAATGAGATGTTGAACACATCTCATTTTCAACTATGAACATGAACATGAAGATTGCATGAGCCAATTCATGACTAGACGGAGTCAGACTCATCAACTCACAAATTTAATCTACGAGTCAAATTTGAGCCAAATCCACGTAGGTGCACTTATCGCCACCTCACCACAACCTGACGACACAAATCTAATGGCTTATCAATTGGCCCCAAGTGAACATTACCATGCAATTCACTAAAGCCACCTATGTGTTTGCCTCAATGACAAGGTTGGAGTGCACCTCCCTTGATTGATGACATCTCTCCTTAATTATAATTAAATATTAACTAATACATACTAAAAACATTTAGGGTTAATTTTGATTCCATTAAATTCATTAATCTCTTTGCATGTATTAGTTGCATAATAATTAAAGAGTTACTTCTCAATTATTGTATCACTTTAATTGCATATTTTTAATTTAAAAATTTAAGACTTTCATGTGTTACATCTGGTCAGCAACTCAGCATCATATTTAAAATTTCAATCTTTAAATCAAAAGTAAAATTGAGGTATTAAATATATAAATACATAAGAATTTGGTGGTATATTTATAAATACCCTATACAAAACTGTTGAGAATTTTGGGGCAAAAAAACGCAAGAATCGACACAAATCTAGAAAGAAACGCATAGATTTAACGAGGTTCCGTAAAGAATGTCTACGCTATTAACGAGGTTCCGTAAAGATGTCTACGTCCTACGGAGTAGAGCAGTGGCTTTTCTTTCAATTCAGAAAAAAAAGAGTACGAGATCCCTAGGGTTACAAATAAGACATGTATATATATAACGCTGACATATAATATGTAATTACAAAATTACTCATGTACCGTACTACAGAGCGGTTGCCCCTGCACCCCCAACCCACATAATGAAACTCTCCTGATTAGACAGATGCTTCCGCTCGCGAGCTCCACTCCGTGGCTAGCTCCGTTGAGCTCCAGTATCTGTCTCTTATCTGTGGGAGTCATATCTAACAATAACACAGAAGGCATACAGACTTCATGTATTTCTACAGGTCCAAAGACACCATCAACCCCATCATCTCCAAGAGTCGCCTGCACCTGAAACACTCTCTCCGATTCAATCCACTTGCTCCCAGCAACCGTAAACCTCACTCTGCCGCCGCTCCCAATCCTGAACCGCAGACTCTCATTCACAAACTCCGGCTCCTCTTCCACCCTGCCGTCATATCCATAACCTTTCATCTCCTTCTCCGACAGAAGAATGTCCTCCATAGGCCCATATTTCAGAACCGCTCCCTGTTTCAGAACCTTATCAACGGTGCCGATAAAAATGTCACCTTTGACGGGTTTAATGGCGATGCAGGTGAAGGTTACGGGTAAGATGATATCGCCGGTGGGACTGTGAACTTCTCCTTCTCCTATGGATTCGAGCGTGTGGACTGCGAGATAGTAGCCTTGTTGCTCGGAAGCTTTCCGGCAAGTAAGGTCTTCGAGGAGGCTGAGCATTACAGCTTTACGAACAGCAAGATCTTTGGGAGGACGCTGAGAGGGATTGATTAATACCACCTTTCGTTTCATTTCGAACTTTAAATATACCATTTTTATTAACTGTGTTGAAGAACTGAAATCATAAGAAAGAGGGATTCATGAACTTCTGAAAGTTTAAAAATGGCGGTGGTAGAGGAAAACACAGATTTTTAATCAAAAAATCATTTTTTTTTTAAAGTTTCTTTTGTCATTTCTGAGTTTTGAGAAGTGCAGGAGAAGAGTAGTTTGGCTTTACTATTTACAGAGCATGGGGAGGATGCAGAATTTATAGCCTGAGATGTGAATCTAGAATGGAAAGAAAGCTATAAAAATTAAGTTGTAATTAGGATGAAAAATAGGAAGAAAAATTAAATGGAGAGAATGTATAGACATAATTAATCCCATTCTAGATCAGTTAAGGGATGGCACATGGCGATGCAATGGGGGTGGTTTAGGTGAGCTCAGCATTACTCATTGCCGAGAAAATATTACGTACATACATTATTGTTAGCGTGGTGCAATCATGTCGTCGTCCGCAAGTGCGGATGACGGACCTAACACACCGAACTCCTAAACTTTTATATTTATATTTATAACATTCTAAATCTTAGCATCTCATTCAAAATATCACATTAATAATATTTTAAAAGTGAAATGCCCATTTTCATCTATATGTTTATGAAATCAAATTGTCATAAGGGTAAATATACTTATAAATACATAAGAATTGGGTGCTGTACATTGTTTATCTTAATTAATCCTTAATTACATAAATTTAAGAGAAATTTGAGCATCCTAATTATTATTCAATGCAGCAATTGTCCCACACATTTTATAAATCAGTTATATCATTATATAAAATATTATGATTTATTATTCTCTGCTGAGTTATTTACTAATTAATTTTCAGACAAAATAAATAGAATGTCTTTATTACTATTAACAACTGGTCAGTATTTGGTTAATCTAAGTACCATCTAATTCACTTAATTAATTGTTGTATTCATTAGATCTATTACTATTTAGTCTTAATTAATTATTTTAATTTATAACTAATCAAAAAATATGCAATATATCCTTATTTTTAGTCCAATTGATAATTTTAATCAATATTATATAATCTTTACTTAGTTTAAGTTACCAGCTATTTAGTATTTTCTAGCTAAATTATTTTATAAGGGAGATTGATTGTAAAATTAGTTAGTTAATATTTATTACATAAATACCCCTGTAGTATTATAAAATTTTGGTTTTATAAATTTAATTTACAAATTAGAAATTTACATGCATACAATAAAATTATTATTATGTACTTACATATCTAATATCTAAACTATGATTTTTTTTAACATTTTATTAAATTTTTCCTGTGTATTTTACTTTTAAGGAATTAATAATAGGGATAATTTACATGTGCCGCCAAAGATTTGAGTGTTATAAATGTAAAAATTAAAATTTGGGCTTTAGATATGTATATAAATAATTAGATTTAATTTAAAATTGGTTCAAAATAAATTTTACTTATAATCATATATTATACTCATCATAGAGCAAATTTGATAGCTACAAAATCCATTCTAATCAAATTTAAGGGGCATTTACATACATACCTCCCAATTCCTATGTATTTACATTTTGAAAGCCCAAATTTTAATTTTTACATTTATGCCACTCAAATCTTATCACGTAAAAAATTCCACTACTATACAATTCTGAAAGCGAAAAACACCTTTTCATGCAGACAACCCTTTCACAAGTATATTTACAAAACACTCCTAGGAAATCTACATATTTCAACAGCAGGGCATTGTGTAAACTCAAGGGGCAATTACATACATACTGCCCAATTCCTACCTATTTACATATCCAACACAAAAACTTTGATTTTTACACTTATACCGCCTAAATATTTCATATCACATCAAAAATACAGCTTTTCGTGCACGGGTAAGATGGCATATATGTAAAAATTAAAGCTTTGATACATAAATACATAAGAGTTGAGTGGTATGCATGTAAATCTTCCTAAACTCAAATAGGTCCAAGGAAATCTCCTGCAAGAGTTGCCAGCATCTGAAAACATCTATCCCATTCAATCCACTTAATCCCAAGAACTCTGTACCTCACCTTACTCCCTCTCACCATTTTTGACTGCAGATTCTCATTCACAAACATTGCCTCTTCTTCCATCCTAAATTTGTAATCTTTCATCATCTTTGCTGACAGAAAAATGTTCTCCAATGGTCCAGATTTCAGAAATATTCCATGCTTCAGAACCTTATCAATGGTGCCATGTAAGATCTCACCCTTGTGAGGTCTCACAGTGGTGCAGCTGAAGGAAACAGGGAAAACCACTTCGCCGGTAAGGTCGTGAATTCGACCTTCTGCAATGGAGTCGAGAGTCGTGACTGCGACGTAGTAGCCGTGTTCCTTGGATGCTTTCAGATGAGTGATGTTGTCAAGGAGGCGGAGGATTATATTTTTACGAAGAAGAAGACCTGTGTGATGGAGTTGGTCAGGAGGGACTGCTACGTCTCGTTTCAATTCCACCTTCAAGAAAACCATTTTTCGTGATCTGCAAAAAAGGTGAAATTGTGAGAATACAATTTAGTAGAACTGGTGTAGAATGTAGATAAAGGTTTGGATGAGGCGAATAAGGATAAGCTGGACTAGAGGGAAGAAATGGAAATAAGAGAAACTAGATATGTGAAGAGATGGGGTACAGATTGAAAGAATGTTGATTTTATGAAATTTAACATGACTGAAATGATACCCTGCTCGTGACAGGATTGTATTATCAAAGCTGAGTTTATGAATATTGAAGAGAATTTGCAAAAGATGATGAATATGAAGAACATTTGGAGAGAGAAGCTTGTGTCATATGGTGGAGAGGATTCCATAAGCGGTCAGAAAAATGAGAATATGTTGGCCACTTTCAAGAAAAAACTGGATCCATAGATTTGATATTTGAAAGGTAAAGAATGCAATTTGCCTCTCCTATTAAAGTTAAGAGCCTTTTGGTTTGTTGAAAATGGAATGAAGTGTAAAGATAATGTATTGTATTTGGCATCCTTTGAATTTGTTTGGCTCAATGTGAAATAATGCACAATTTAACATTTCTTATTTGGTTTGAAGAAAAAATAAAATTAATGTAAAATAGATAGCCGAAGGGCGATGAATGATAGGTGATGAGTTACAGGTGGTGGTCCGCGGTTGGCGGCAGATGTTAGTAGGCTATAATGGTCAGTGGTTGGAGGCAACGGTTGGTGATGGCTTGCGATGGCTGCCGACGGCAAACCCTTGGTAATGGCTTGCGGCCATGTCGGGCGGGTAGAGGAGGCCGCCATAAATTGAGGTGGTAAAAGGCAGTGGCAACAAGCAACGATGGAATGCAACTCTTTACGCAAAGTGAAGTATTTGAAATTCACCCAAATCCAACGAATTCCAAATACATGAAATGGAACTAGAGAATGAATTCCAAATGTATTGTAATTTTACTCTACATATGGAATTCATCCAACCAAACACCCTAATTTCTAAAACTCCTCCAAAAGAAATATAGTGCACTCCTTTTGCAGCAAGTAAACAGTCCTTTCGTAACATTCTCACCACTAGAAGTTAGATCTTGGTTAACAAGACCATAACCACCAAGAGAATGGAAAAAAGCAACACTTGCCCCTTCCTCCAGTGACAATTAAAGCAATCGTAGAATAAACAATGTAGAATGTTGAAATTCACAAAGCAACTTCAACAGCAAGGTTCTTCAGTTATCTAAGCTAATGGAAAGTGATTGTGAAGGCCTACTAATTTTGAAGCAAACTATTAAGTATAATAAAACTATATCTTCAAAATCAATGTAAGAATTGGAAGCAGCAATTTTATCAACTTTGGTTTAATCCACCATGCGTACCTGGTCAATCACAACTCTTCACTGAGAGATTTTGGAGTCCATTTTTCAATCGAATGGCACATGATCGATTTGTAAAGTGTAGTAGTTTCTCAATGATGAACCACATATCCGCACATGAATCCGGATTAAGCACATAGGTAAGAATAGAGGCAGCTATGGTGAAATACAAAGCAGCAACCATATTCTGATCAATAAGAATCCAACAATCGTAGCAAATATTTAGAGGAATTTGACCAGTAGCATTAAAGACTTGTTAGGGCGGACAAACAGTGGATCGAGCAAGGTTGCCGTCAAAGCCTCTATCTTTAAAAATTTTCAGGATTCGACAATAAAAGAAAAGAACAATTAAGAGCTAGAAAACAATTCAAAGTTCTCTTTTTTTTTCGTTTTAAAATGCTAAAAACAATTATAAAGTTGGATACTATTGCAATGTATGATCAAACTAGAAAGAATGAGATCAAATGCAGACAGGGAAACGAATTCAGAACAACGAATATCGGAAAAAAGGAAAAAGCAGGAATATTTTCCTCACTTGCCGATATCGCAATTCATCTAATGCAGACTAAGTTCAGCCCCGAGTCACAAAAAATGAACTTTTTATTTGGATACAAATGCAGTAATGGTTGGTGAAAGGGGACTTACAGACAATGCTTGGCCGTGGGGGAGAGGCGTGGGTCAGTATGTGGGTTCTACCGTTAGGGTTTTACTCAAGGGGAGGAGTTCCCGGCAGCGAAGGCACGAAAAAAGATTAGTGTATTTACATATGTTTCGCCAAAATTTTCACATTTACATTTATAGCACTTTTTTTTTTTGATATCACACAAAAATAATACTATACATATTTTAATTCAGCTTTGCATAAGTACTATACATGTTCTTGGATCCAAATTTAACATGTGAATCATGACCACTGAATGAAAGTATAGAAATCTTGAGGGAAAGTTAGGGAGAGAGAGAGAGGGAGAGAGTGCACATCGATTTGCCCCTCTAAGCCAAATTGGGGCATTTCGAGATAAAACATCAAAAAACTATGGAAGAGAGACTCATTAAAGAAGAAGGTTCTAGAGAGAAGGGTTCAAATGCCCCTAATATATGATTTGGTCCTCCTATTTATAGGAGAAATGAACAAAATGTATAAGTACATGTTTTGCCACTACTTTAGAGAAATTGTATAGGTTATTATGGTCTTTTCGCTATCAAGTTCTTTTTGGTTGATAGGTCCTTTGGTCAGCAAGCTAAGCTAGTTTCAGTTGGCTTTCAAGTGGGATGTTTGGTCAGCTTTCAGGCAGCCAGTCGACTTGCCTAATTATTGATCATTGGCGATCTTTTGTTGATTTTTTGTGGAGTTGTTGAGTGAGTTTTGTGTTGATACTTGTTGGGTCATCAGAGGTACTAGACCTTTGTTTGGTCGTTTCTTTCAAAGTGATCGACGTGGATGCCTCTCTCTTGATGGCCTAAATGGCCCTTTGGTTGTCAAACTAGCATTCGATTGGTCAGCAGCCCTTTGGTCTGCTAGCAACCCTTCAGTTGGCTGGGTGGATTTTGATCGGCAAGGTTCGTGAGACCTTATAGCTTTTTATTATAAAGGGTCTCGTCATACTTCCCTTGATTTAGTTCATTTGATTGTCTCGGGATACATGAAACCTAATTTTTTGTGTGCACATTTAAGGCTCTGTTTGGCGCAGCTGTGGATTATTTATAATCTGCTGATAAACAGATTATTCTGATAATTTGATAATTTGCAGATTATCAGAATAACCTGACTTGCTGTTTGAGGCAGCTTATTCAGACTAGCTTATTGGTGGTTAAAAGACATTTATGCCCCTGTCTGATAAAACTGTTTGGGGCAGCTTATTAAGAATAGTTTATTGATAGAAAAGAAACATAGTGCAGAAACATACGATAATCACAGATCAGTTCTAAAAGATATCATACAGTTCTCACACCCTAATGAGTACTAGGAGAACTAAAAAAATTACAAATACAAGTACGACAACAAGGAGAAATATTAAAATATTCAACTTAAGACTCTGGCTACGCCGGTCCTCATCTGCACTATCAGCCGGAGAAAACATCGGATTCACGTGACTGCTGGCATGACTATTGTCAGTGTAATATGAGAGACTATCAGCCTACCGGAAGAAACCCTATGAAGATATTCAGCAGAAGAACCGAAAAAACTCACAAATCCAAAGCAATAGAAGTAGAGATATGGGAAAGAACCGAAAAAAATTCACCGATCCAAAAAATTCACGAATCCAGAGCGTATCTCGAAAAAACTCACAGATCCAGAGCGTATCTCAAAAAAAACCAACAACAAATAATCGTAGATCTTACCGGAGAGTATATGTCAAAGGGAAAAAGAACGAAATCGAGCCCTAACGCCAACAGAGAGTGATGCTTTCGATCGGAGAGGGAGGAGGCGAGGGGAGAGCGCGAGAGAGATCACCAAGGGCAAAAGAAGGAATTCGAGCTCTAACGCCAACAGCCAACGTCGAACGCAACTGAGGCCCCGCGATCCGGTTAATGAAGAAAAATGAATCCGCAGGCGCTGCGTTCAGAACGTCGTCGAGCGAACGCGCGAAACAAACGCGAGGGCGGCGTTCTGAAAACACCACCGCAAATGTATAAGCTATGTCAAACAGAGCCTAAATATGAAAGTTTAAGTGTAACATAAGTGACATGTATTTAAATTTCCCAAAAGTAAAAGAAAGATTAACATACATAACACTTAATTCCTACTTATTTACATATCTAACAACCAACTTTTTATTTTTTTGTATGTACGTGCTATCTTATTATGCATTCAAAGATGTCTTTTATCTTTTAAGTTAAAAATAATGACATTTATTCCGAGATATGAAAATTTTAGTTAGTAGTAATATAGAACGTAAATTTTAGGTGCTAGATATGTAAATAGATAGGAATTGAGTGGTATATATGTAAATGCTCCAAAATAGTAATAAATCTTTTATTTGATTGGTCCAAATCACATTAACACTTGCATTCAAATAAAGTTGACAACTTGAAACAAAAATAAAAAACACATTTTTATTATAATGAGCAACAAAATAAATAAAAATAAAATAAAAACCCACATACACACATAGTAAGCAAAACCATGATAATCTCAATCAAACAAAAGAAATCAAGAGAGGACTCCTCACAATATGCTTGTTGGAAACCCACCTGAGCTGCCCTTGCGCCACCGTTCCTCTCCTTTCTCCCACATTTCCTGTGCTGAAATATATATTAAAGCTCCTGCTCTGATTCATCTCTGAAAACCCTAACTTCTCCGGATAAACAGTCACCTCCACCCCTTCCGGAGCCCTAATTTGCACCGAATACACGGCCTCTTCCTCCCCTATGTTCCTCACAGTCCTCATCACTGTTTTCTCCATGTTCGAACCCATCGCCACTGAGATCGATGGGTAGTTCAGCTCCTCTGCAACGATAGTCTCGAACATCGAGCACTCCACCGTCTGTCGTGTAATGGTCGACACCTTGTCCAAGAATCAAACCAAAATTACATTTTTTAACAAATATTGACATTATTTCATATTAAAAATCCAAACTTTTTTATACCTGCTTATCTGTGTATCCCATTCCGCAGAGATACGGCACGTAATCTCCAGGTTGAAGATCATAGACCAGTCCCGGATCATCCGCTTTCGTAGGATTCACATGCCCTGCTCCAACGGCGAAGTATCCTGCTTCGCCGAGCGTTTCATCGACAATCACCCCTCCGTCACGATCCAACACGTCCGCCGTCGTCATCATCGCCGACTTTATCGCCGCCGGCGACCAATCCGGATGCGATAGCTCCACACCTGGCCCCCCCCCGCCCACCCCCGCCGCCGCTGCCGAACTCCCCGACACCATGTTAAACGTCGGCAAAGTCATGTTTCCGGCATCGAGCGCCGGCGGACCCACCGGAAATGGCCACGCCGCCGCCACGTTGACTCCTGGACCAACAATGTCTGGCTTCAAAATTCCCTCATTCACAGCGCTGGGACCACGGCCGGAGAAATCAGCTACCGCCGGCGCCGGCGATGAACCGTACACTGTCCCCTTGAAATGAATCGTGGCCGTCGGATTCGCCGTCGAGGCGACGT
>NW_018164877.1:950229-1000087 GCF_001263595.1 Phalaenopsis equestris
CGGCCGGCCGTTGGCAGCACATGTGCTCCAGCTTCCACGGTGCTCCGCCGCATCTCATCGTTAACAAGAATCATAGCAACACCGCCGGCTTTCGTGACAACGGCTCCTTTTTCTATACTGGTGTTCGATCCCCCTGTGTGACAAAGAACGATCTTTCCCCGAACATTAAGCCGGTTCAGAGATCCATCGCTGCAAGTCTTTGCACGCGAGCCGCCTCGAGCCCCTGGGTAAGCTATCGGAAGCAAAACAGAGGTGAATCCAACTGGCTGATAAGAAGATTCGCCGTTAAGTTCTTCTCCGTTTCCCAGCAACACCGTGGCGCGGATTGCTCGGTCCGTTGAATCGGCGCCGACGGTGAGCATCCATGGAGCATCGTTCTCCACAGTCGCCGAAACAGGGCCGGCGTTCCCGGCTGAGCTGCTGACAAAAATCCCTCTTTCAACGGCGGCTAAAGCTCCAATGGCTACAGCGTCGTCATAGAAAGGAATGGCGGCGCCGCCGAGAGAAATAGAGAGAACATCGACGCCGTCAGAGATAGCCTGGTCGATAGCTGCTAACACATCGCTAGCCAAACAACCGTTAGATTGGCATGCTCTGTAAATGGAGAGGTGAGCCGCAGGGGCAATCCCAGCCGCCGTTCCCCGCGCGTTTCCGAGAACGCCGGCGTTTTTCACAAGCCAGCCGGCGGCAATACTAGCGGCATGGGTGCCGTGACCGTCGGAATCAAAAGGCGGGTCCTTTTGGCCATGGATGAAGGATTTAGCTCCGATGATTTTGTTATTGCACATGGCTGGTTTGAATTCGCAATGGCCTTTCCATTTAGTTGGGGGAGGGTGAGAGATCCCGATGTCTTTGAAGGAAGGATGGGTGGGGAAGATACCCGTGTCGAGGATTCCGATGATGGATCCTTTGCCAAAGTTGGCATCTTTCATGAAGCAGCTTTTAGGATGGAGGTTTAAGAAATCGGAGATGTGGGTGGTGTGGAGGGAGAGGAGTCTGTCGGGAATGATGTGGAGGACGCCATTGTTTTGCTCGAGGGAAATGGCTTCGTCGGAGGTGAGCTTTGCGGCGAAGCCGATGATGGCGTTTTGGTAGGAGTAGATGAGGCGGGGCTCGCCGGAGGTTAAGGAAGAGGTGGGGAGGAAGGATTTGTGGTAGTTTAGATGGTCTTCTGCGGTGAAGGGATGGATGGAATTTGGTTTTCGGAGGTGGATGATGTAGGTTTCAAGGCGGGGAGAGGTAATGGTGGAGTTTAAAATGGTTAGGGGAAGAATTTGGCTGTAAGATAGCTTGAAGAAGAAGAAGAAGAAGAGTGGAAGAAGATGGTTCATTTTGAAATTGATGAAAGGTTTGATGTTGGAGGAGAGTTAGGGGTTAGAAGGATATATAAGAGGTTGAAGAAGGGAGGAAGGTTGGCGCCATGAATAAAGCATGGTGCTCAAAAACGCTATTTTGATGCGGTTACCACGCCGGGATTGTTGGCCTGGTCGGAGAGCTCCGGCCTCCGGCCAATCTAGAGTACGGTTTACACTACAGTTTGCTGCTATGAAGATAGAATTTTAAATAAAAATTATCATTAAAAATTACATACATACCCTATAATTCTTATTTAATTACTTTTTTTTTTTTTTTTTGGAAGATTTACACACACACCACCCAATTCTTATGTATTTACATTAACTTCAATTTTTACATATATCTCATCTCATGAAAAAGGTAAATTTTACTTTTTACATAAAGTTAATGATATTTTTGATATAATATACAAGATTTGTCTGGTAATGATGTAAAAAATAAAATTCGAGGGATGGATATGTAAATACACAATAATTGGGTGGTATGTATGTAAATGCCCCTTAAACTTATTATGCTTGGCTTAAATTCTTAACTTCTCAAAAAAATATTTTTATTGCTAATTTTTAAAAAATAAAATATATATTTTCATGCACATATTTGTATTTATGACCTCAAAATTTATAGATATAAGTAAAATTTACATACATATCACAATATTTACATTTCTAACTCCCAAACTTCGATATTTACAATTATTATATTTTGTATCATAAATCTATGCTTGAAAATGTGAGTGATGGTCATCTTTTTTTATGTGATGTTAAAAATTAGAGTGATATGCATGTAAATATGAAAATTCATGTGAATACATATGAAAATATACATTTTCATGATATATATAAATCTCATTTAAATAATAAAAAATTATATAAATAAACATAATATAAATTTCAAAAATATCCTCAAAAGGTCAGATACATAAATAGGGGAAAAAAGACTATCTTAAATTGCAAGAGATGAACAGTGGGGAGAGGAGGAGAAGGTACGCTGCATTACATATAAAACTTTCTATACGACGCAACGAGTATGTTACATTGGATCAAAGCTCGTGCAGACGTTAGAATCCAAAGGGCGATTTACAAACATACCACAAAATTCTACACTGCGCCCCTCATCATACAAAAACAGTATGGGAAATTTACATACATACCACAACATTCTTATGTATTTACATATCAAACACCCAAAATTAGCATTTATATTTATAATACATTAGTTTCATAAACTTATGAGAGAAAAAATATGTTTCAATTTTAAAAAGATAGCGATTGCGTTACTTTTTATATAATGTTAAAAAATTTGAGTGATATTTATGTAAATATAAATGTTAAAGTGCTTGATGTATAAATACAAAAAGAATTGTGTTATGTATGCCAATGTGCCTAAAAATATTATGTATTTATATGTCAACACCTAAATTTTAAGATATATTTGTATAAAACTTTTAAATTTTTAATAATATATAAAATATATCACAATTAACTTATTCAAAGTGAAATACACTTTTGTGCATGTAATGATATTTTGTCAAATTAAATTGTCTATTTTTTTCAAAAAATTGTGGCGATAAGTTATGTTTTACAATCTAAAATTACTAAGTGTGGTGACTACAAAAAAATTATGGTATGATATTTTGAAAATAATAAAAAAAAATTGTGATAACCGCTGTATTTTTTAAAGAGTATTTTTTCTACAATAGCTTCATTGTAGCTACTCCAAAACATAACTTAAAAGCCTATATCAAACTTTAGGTGCTAGTATGCTAGATAGTTAAATATATAAAATTTTTTATATATAAGGAATTGTGAGAGGCTATAAACATATAAGGAATTGCCAAAAGTTATTATATGAGCCTTCAGTTACCTCTAATGTGTCTAACAATTAGAGTATAACCTCCTTAAGACCAATTGTGCCAAAAGGAATTCGAAGCCCCGACCTTAGGGGTTTTATACAATGGATGCCAACTAACAGGCAGGTGTGTGTGTGTGTGCGCACGCGCGCACGGTGTGTGTGTGTGCGCACGCGCGCACGGTGTGTGTGTGTGTGTAAATGTGTGTATGTGAATTCCCTGAAAACAGACGATGCAGCGTACTACGAGACTAATAAATAACCAAAATTGAAGACTCCTGTTCTGCTATTACATTCTAATATAAATATCAAGCAATCTTAAAACAGTTAAATTCTAACAAGTCTCCATCTCCCTTCTCATTGCTCAAATAACCAAAAATTCTCACTATTAATACTACAATAGCATGAGCATATGAGTTTATCAAAATTAACTAACTTGAACTGCAGAAATCGGCTCAGGAGAGAGCACCATGATCTTCCTTCCTCTGAATGATCCCAAGAGCATGCAAACCTGTAATAAAGATAGCAAAATTTTATCTAACAGAGACAGAAAATAGCAACTAACATTTTTATGCACTATAGGGGTTGGGGGTTGGTTATTACAGTTTACTTCAGTTAAATCATTACTTTTTTTTCTTTATTTGGCTAGTTGATACATAAATTTTTCACCCTACTTAGTATCTAACATTAAAAGTAGAATTTTAAGCGTAACATATTGTTCTTTTATACTCCTTGCGGGACGTTTGATATTTTTCCCAGTTCTCTGAGCTTTTACATTTAAACCAATTTATATAGCATAACTTCTTATATTTTATCTTTTCTTGCATATTATTATTCCACCACCAACTATTATTATTTAAAAAAAAAATTCTGTTGATTATCCAAGTACATTTTTTGCTACATATTTAATAGTGTTTGTTACTTTATCCTACATGTCATTTGCTTCATCATGAACATCCCAAATTTTGAAATCTTGAATATTACTCATAAAAATAATTTTATTTAGTCTTTTAAGTTCTCCGTCTAATTTTACGATGATAATTCATAGTATTATTTAATTTATAACTGTTCATTTTCAAATCTACAACTAATAAACGATGTTGGGTACTTAAATCCTCACTTGGAATTACCTTACAATCTTTACAATCTCGACGATCTCTTCTTCTTATAAGAAAATAATCAATTTGTATTTTATTAGATCCATTCTTATAAGTATTAAGATGCTCATATCTTTTCTTAAATAAAGTATTAATAATAACAAAATTATATGCTAAAGAAAAATCTAAAATAGCTCTACCTTCTTCATTAGTCACTCCAAAACCGTAGCCACCATGAATATTTCTAAAATCTTCACCGCTCTACCGACATGTCCATTTAAATCTTCTCCAATAAAAATTCTTTCTTCAAAAGATATCAATTGTATTAAGTCTTCTAAGTCATTCTAGAATTTATCTTTAGACTCTATATCTAAACATACTTGAGGAGCATAAGCACTTATAATTTTACTTATAATTCTTATAATTTTAAAAATCTTAGTATCAATGATAATTTTAAGGGCTATAATTCTATCTTCAACTCTATTAATTTTTATAACAATATCTTTCAAACTCTTATCTATAATTACACCTACACCATTTCTAGTGCGACTCTTACCAGAATACCAAAGTTTAAAACCAAAGTTATCAATCTCCTTGGCCTTTTCTCCAACCCATTTAGTCTCTTGAATACATAAGATATTAATTTTTCTATGAATCATAATATCAACTAATTCCATTAATTTACCATTGATAGTACATATATTCAAAGATCTTATCCTAATATTAATTTCATTAGTTTTACGGATTAATTTCTTTATCCGCATCCGTCCGTAAAGTGGGAACTCTTACTTATTTGACACTACACTCGGGCGCCGGTGTAGCGGCCCCTGCACACTTTTCACTGTACTTATACTTTTCACTGTATTCAGGCTATACAGCGCGTCAATTCCAGGGGACGCCCTAACACTTACACAAAGATCTAAAGGATTCATGTCATGATTTTTTTCGACAAGTTTTACGCTGGTTGTCGACTACCTAACGCAGCCCTCTACTTTTCACATCCGGGCTTGGGATCAACAATGACAATGTTAAATACATGACACCCAAAAATGATCTGGCACGAATCTCGAGACAATCTGTAGGTAGATGACGAAAAGTAAAATGCAACATGAATCTGACCGAGTCTACACGAATCTGTAGGTAGATCATTTTTGGGTGTCATTTATATACATGAGACCCAGAACTGATCTGGCACGGAACTTGAGACAAACTGATTTGGACGACCAAGTGAACGACCGACCTCTCTTTAAAGCAAGGGTAACAATGTAGTTTCATATTATGTCCTCCTATCATCTATAAATAGGAGGATCATTTCATATAAAAGGCTTTTTGGTTCTCCTCTCTTCTTACACAAATATTCAGTGAAATAAAATAGATCTAAGAGTCCCGGGAACATCACATTCGCCCCTACGGGTCAAATCTTCCTCTCTCCCTCTCTTCCTCTCTCCCTCTCTTCCTCTTTGTACCTCAGTCAATACGCCCCATCCCTTGGGCATGATTTAAATGACAAATCTGGGTTCAACGCCGCCATTTTAACTTTAAAAAAACAAAATACACCTTTTTCATACATAGGTAAAATGGTACGCATGTAAAAACTCAAGTTGAAAATTAGATATGTAAATACAAAAGAATTGAGTAATATGTTGCAAACCTCCAAAAAAAAAAACAGAGGGAAATAATTATAGATAGTTTAGCATGAAGGACAGTAAAAAAAACAATGCAGCACTAAGGTCATTTAATCATAAATAATTTCAGTACGAGAGGCCAATTTAACCTGCCAGTTAACACAATGTTTTGGCGTGTAAAATATCTATTAATGACTGAAAATTCTATAATTGGCATTGTTTAGCCCTTGTAAATATGAAACTTCAACATTTTGCAGTAAGTAAATAAATGCTTCTCTCATATTTATTCTCTAATTTTAACAATGACCAAGTCATAATGAGTGTAAAATCGAAATTCTGTTAAAAGAAAAAGGGCGGGCTTGCAAAGAAAATAAAATTAAGACAAAACGAAAACTAGCATCGCTTTCATCAATTATCAGAATTCACAGCACTGAGAGCAGAAGGCAGCTAATCAATCATATATGGGGGCATTTACATACATAACATCAAACTCATATGTTCTTACATATCTGACATCTAAACTTTATTTTTTACATTTCAACCAACCAAATCTTTACATCACATAAAAATATCACTTCTAGTTTTTAAAAGTGAAATTTACATCTTTATGCATAAAAAAAGATGGCATATGTGTCAAAAAAATGAAGTTGAAGTGTTAGATATGTAAATTTTCATAAGAGCTGAGTTTAAAATTTTTCATGTCCTCATTCTCTATAAACAAGCCAAGGCAACAAACAGACAAAAAATAATCATATTCCTCAAAGGAGAATGCAGTAGAAATAGCAAGCATTTGATATCTAGAAGGTCTAATTCTTATGTATTTATATTTCTAACATCTAAAATTCAATTTTCACATGCATGCCGCCTTATCAATGCATGGAAAAGTGTATTTCACATTTAAAAATTTTAAATAGTTTAATTTTTTATGTCATAGGAAAGCTTTGGGTGGCATAAAAATAAAAAAGTACAGTTTAGGTGTTAGATATGTAAATAAATAAAAATTTGGTGGTATGTGCGTTAATGCACCTATCTGAATGAAGTTAAAAAGGAATGAAAATGGTGGGAAAATCTGAAGTTAAAAACTGCATATTAATTACTTCACTTCCCAGTTCATAGGGACCAATCACACCATTAATAGACATATAGGAAGGCAGCTGTTCGGAGCTACAAGCTACGTGAAGAGTACATCGCTACACCATTGGCTTAAAACAATCAAAAGGGACACCTTAATAAGCCATCTCCTTGAGAAATGGCATATCATAGGGACCTTCAAATCGGGGTGTAAACGAGTTGAATCGAGCTCGAGCCACCCTCGAATTGAGCTTGATTTTGATTAATTAATCAAGTTTGAGTTTGTGCTCAAGCTTAATTCTATGAGTTCAAACCAGCTTGTTTATTATGAAAGAGAGTAAATAATAAATATAGTTTGAGTATATTTATTAAATATTTTTTAAACGAGCCGACTGACAAGCTAATAAATCGAGTCGGTGCTCGCCTGAGCTTCACTTTTAAGTTCGTTGACAGCTCAGCTCACTAGACATTTATTGAGCCAAGCTCAAGTTGGCTCGCTAGTAAACTTGGCTTAGTTACACCCCTACCATCAAACGAAGACCCCCTCACCTTCCATCCACTCACAAAAACAAAATCATCCAATTAATTTGATCAAAGCAAAGATAACATCAAATTTAATGCAAGAAGATATTTTTCATTCATTTGGTTTGAAGTTTTATTACTATTATAATTCCAATTAATTTCTTTCTCCTGCGTTCAACTTCTTTGCTACTGCATCACTTAAATTCCAAGCTTAGCCTAAATTGTTCCCAATATTTAAAGCAAGAATCAAACCTAACTTCACCAAATAGCACTTTAAATTATACTGAAAATTTATTCAGTTTTGCCAATAAACAATCTAGTCCTCTTCTTGATCTAGAGTTAAAAGAGGATCTATGATGCAACAACACTCCTAATTAAGGAGACGTGCAGTGTCGGACATGCGCCAGACACATGTTAGACACACCCTGAACACATATCAAACAAAACCCCGATGTGTTTGATTTAAATAATATTAAAAAAAAAAGAAACTATTTAAGTAATATTAAAAAAGGGACACGTGTGTCCCTTTTTTAGTGAATTAAAATTCAAAAAACATATATGATAGATGTTTTATAATTAAAATTAAAAAAAGTAATTTATATTTTATTTAAAATTTAAACCTATTAAATCGAACATTAATATCAATTAATATTAAACAAAAATTTTGTGAAAGTTAATGTAATTAATTTTTTTATTTTCTCGTGTATTATTCTTAATGCTTCATTTATTTAATTTTTATATATTTTTTAATAATTTTTATTGTAATGGTGTGACCGTGTTCTGTATTTTTAATAATAAAAGTGTCTTGTGTCTTTGTCGTGTCCGTGTCATCGTATCCGTATCCATATCCATGCAACATAGAAGAGAATTGTTGCGTCCGAATTTAGTATCAAAAGCATCCTATTTGAGAGCTTGCCAATGAAAATTCAACTTAATACTAAATCAGCAGCCCTCTTCAGTCTAAACCCTAAACTAATCTACACATCACTCACTATCCTCCAAATTTCCAGAAAGATCCCAAAAAATTCCCTTTTACATGCTCTCTGCTAAGAAAAGCCTCAGTCCTCAATTTATGTTGAATGAATCATGGTCAGCATGCTTGGCGCGAGGCTCTAACACAACATGAAGAAAATTTAGTACGATTTATATACATAACAATCAATTATTATGTATTTACATATCTAACACCTAAACTTCAATTTTTACATATATGTCACCTTATCTATACATGAAAAGATGCATTTCACAGTTAAAAGTTAAAGTAATAGGAAATATCCAATAAAAGAAAACACAATTAGTAAAATATAGTTTAAGAGAAGAAAATAAATTCCTTCCTAACTAAGCATGATGACGAGCATTTTCCTATACTTTTGAAGTGATATGGAAATTTTGGGTACCATAAATATAAAAAACAAAGTTTAGGCGTTAGATATGTAAATATATAAGAATTGGGTAGTATGTATGCAAATGCCCAAAGAAGACTTCTAAGAGATACTATAGAGAGAGTTGTGAAAGAAGTAATAAAATTTAAAACAATTTTTTATCGCTTACACACAAACAGAGATGGGTCTAACAACTTTCACAATTTTCTAAAATGTGCTCTAACTTTAGGCAACAAAATAGGTCCTAAGCTATGTTCATATAGTGATTGGATGATGCCTAGACCAATAATGTGGTAGGAGCCTGAAATTGATGGTCATCTTGCTTAATCCTTTTACAGCCTTGTAATTCTAAAGTTTCAATTCTAATTTTTTGATTTTATTTGATCAGAAAATTTCATTAAAAAGTTGGAAGATTTACATACATACCACTCAATCCCTTTCTATTTATATATCTAACACCTAAACTTCAAATTTTACCTACATGCATGAAAAGGTGTATTTCACTTATGGTATTTTCATGTGATATGACAGATTTGGGTAGCATAAATGTAACAAATAAAGTTTAGGCGTTAGATATGTAAATACATAAGAATTGGGGGGTATGTATATAAATGCCCCAAAAAAGTAACATATGACATAGAAAAGGCTTATATATGTGTTTATGTAAAACTACTTGACAATACAGAGATAAAATCATGATTATAAAATTTATGTCAGATATCACCAAATAAATTGTAGTGTGCAGTCTCTGCTCTTGTTGTTTACCAGATGATCCAGAAGAACAACTCAATCCTTCAGAATTTCACTGAGAGGGTTTTCCACCACCAGACCACCATTTGGGGTCGGTGAGACCGGCGCATCACCCATAGGAGTTTTCGTCAAAGATTTTGAAATGACGCCCTGCAGCTCCAAGGCCTCCAATGCAGCCTTTTCCTTAGCTATCTTCGCTCTCACTACGACATCTTCCTACAATTGAACAACTTTTTATTGAACCAGCATCCAGATATGAAAATGAGAACATAAATTTTAGACAGTTTCACAGCTGAAATGAAGATTTTTATTCAATAAGAGTACATGTGCCCAAATTTTGCATTATCAAGGATATAGAAAACTCTCAGTTTATATTTTATTTTCCATTTTTGTTTAGATTCTTTGAATATTTATTTGTAATTAACGCAGACAGATTCACATCCGAGCCATAAACATTTTAGAAATGTGTCAAAATAGTTCCCTGACTCTTTGTATGGCGTCAATTTTGCCCTAGAGTTTATAAAAATACCAATTTAGTCCCATATTTTTTAAATATGGGCTGAAATAGTCACAGGGAATGACAATTTTAGCCTCAATTAAAAGATTAGGGAATGACAATTCCTACGCATACACTTTTTTTTTTTAATATTTACATTCATAACACTCAAATCTTTTAAATCATAATAAAGAATACCACTGCGATTAACACTTAAGAAGTGAAATATACTTTTGAATCTTTCATTCCACATAAAAAATAACACTGTGACTAATTTCTAAAAATGAATACACCTTTCCATGTATGGATAAAGTGCTATAAATGTAAAAAGCAAAATTTAAGTGTTAGGTAAGTAAATACAAAAGGATTTCGTGGTATATTTGAATAGCTTGCGTAAAAAAATATATAGCACTAAAATGAATGACATCACACGTCTCAATATGTCAGGAACAAAGGAGGGCCAAAAGAAGTTCGAGTCACCTGAAAATCTTGTACTTGTTTTTGCTGCTCAGCTTGCCATTGACCGAAGACACCTAAGACCTCACCAACAGCAGAAACCAACCGTTCATTAAGTGCCTCTGCAAAAGCTTTTCCCAAAAAGAATGCATCCAGAACAGCTTTACTGTCATTATCACCTATCCAACCGTCAAATCTTATCGATCAGTATGAACGCACTTGTGATTTATCTCACAAATATTATGATTATCTGATTTAAAATTTACTAATCTAATTACTCCACATGACTTAATTTATGAGGATAAAGTAATCATATTGTTTTAGATAATAAAATATCATGTTTTAATAGATGTTTCAAATCCTGATATGTTAGTGAATCACACCTGAAAAATATAGGGTAAGATACAAGTGAGAGAACTGAACAGTAATGAACAATAATTCGTAACAAGCGTGTAAAATTTTATTCATAGAACGATCCCTATATATAGAGAAAAGAGGAGTACAATATATAAAGTTACACTTATGCCTCTGCTTTGGTGAGCGTTGTACAAATTATTATAGGAATTTTACATATGTGGGCCCAGAGCATGGTTATTCTAAGGTCGAGTGATTGAGCTAGAGAGCCCTTAATAAGTGATGTCAGTCGACTAAACCAGAGAAGTCAGACGGTTGGCTTGTTAGACTTAATGTTGCCGGTTGGTTGAACTTTTACTGGCAAAGGGTCGGCGAGATGGCCTCGGTTGGCTCTGGCCGAACTGATCAGCTGATCAAATCTAATCGCCGACCCTCGATCCTTGACAAGGAAATCTTGTTGGCAGGACAGACCTAGGCTATCAAGTAAAGGGTGCCTCACTATAATCTGATAGATAGACGCCCTTAGAAGAAGAGGTCTTAAGGGATGGCTAAGACTCGTCTCTTTGTTTCTTGATGATGTTCAAGGAGGCTATTAGACATCTTCGATAGAATTGTAGGACCTGAGGGGTTAGTTTGGTCATGGGGAATGGTTTATGTTTCCTTACAATCCGCTTTCGGTCGAACACCCAGCTTAGAATCGTTCGGTTGCCTTTGTTAATCTTGCTCTTGATGTTTTCGATCAAACAATTGAACTTTCAAGTCTCCTATCAGTGGGTCTTCCTTTGACACGTCATGTCATGTCTGCGCCATCAGATTTCCTCAAGATTTATGCTAGCACTTTTTCATATACAAATTTAGTTATCTGATTTTCTTACTTCTTGAAAGCGTGTTGCAATAAAAACAAGAAAATTTAATGTAAAAGAAAATTTTTATTTATGATAATTCAATTATTCAATAACTAAACTCTCTGAGTTTATGTGGCCTGTGTTTCTATGAATAGGGCGTGGGAGGGTTGATGTTTCCCATTTCCTTCCCATCTTCCCATTGCTTTGGGATGCCTGAACCTCGAGCATTTCCATGGTGAACGGAGCGGCGATTGGATCCAAGGCCTTTGAAAGGGCTGCCTACTTGAAGGCTTTCGGTGAGATGAAGTTGAAGCCTCAATCGGAAGGAGAGAAGAAGAAAAATGTTGTGTCGAAGAAGACGAAGAAGCTTGATCAAGAGGACCAGGTGGGATCATCTGATTCGCTCATTGATTATCAGCGAGAAGAGGCTTGAGCAGAGGACAGAAGACAGAGGTCAGAGGTCGACTGATTGATCCTCGTGGTAAGTCGTTGGCTCCTCCTACCAAGCCATCGGCCCCTCCTACCAAGTCGTCGATTTTGTTTCCCACTGAAGCTCAGACCACGCCCATTGATCAGACCAAACAAGAAGCGACTGGCATGGTGGTGCCCCCATGGGTGCAAGGGACGGCTGATGCTCCGTCGCCAACCGTGGTGTGTTGGTGAGGGCGGGGTATTTTTACCCCGTTCGAGTGGGCCTTAGAATGTGAAATTTTGATCTTAGTTGTTTAATTTTTAATTTTCCTGAAATTCTTATTTATGATGTCTTTTGGTCCAGCCCACCTTGGTATGGAGATCATGACGGTTGATTCCCTCTCAACAGATCTTAGCGCAGATCCGACAAGAGTTAGTCGCACCAGCTGTTGTGGATCAAAGATCAGCTGGAGACAACCGGCTCCCAGGCGAGAACAAAGGGACTAACCATCCGAGCGGCGTAGGGGAGGATGTTGGAGAGGCGACTAGCAGATGCCATATTACCCCAGGGTCGCTAGCGCAATACTCGCGAGATAAAGAGGCTTCCCTCGCCGAGGCAATAGGGTTTCACCAAGTCAAAGAGATGTGCGGGTTGTTGGCCCGCATTAAGAAGGTCGATCAAATGGAGCAAGAAAATGGTCACCATCTGAAGAGAGATGACCGCCCTTTGCGCGGAGCAATTGGGTCCAATCAAAGATCTGTTAGGTAGACTGCTTTAGGTCAAGGGTGAGGTTTTGTACAAAAAGTTTTTTCAGGGAGGGTTTGTTTCAACTGAAACGGTGAAAGATATTCTTGTAAAGTATTTTCGCTCAAAGTAGCCTCCGAGCGATAATTTGCAATCTTTATTTTATGATATAAAAATTTATTTTATTTTGTCTTGAGATGTGTCAACATGACTCCTTATCAAGGCGATTTTGGGTGGCAAATGACACTTTTTCCCCTATGACGAATTAGCTTCCTTCCTCGCCCTATAAATCGGTCCCAGGTTCTCACATGACTATTCCATTCTCTGCTTTGGTTTTCTTCTTTTCCCCAAGATTTATGTCCCTTTATGTTTTCTCCAAATGGCTCCCAAGTTCTCTAAAAAAACTCTTCGGCTTGATTTTGGCAACCGAGATGTCCACCATGACTACAAACCAAGTGGAGCTCCTTCAAGAAACCTGTGCTTATGAACCAACCATCCAATTCCAAGCGGTAGCAAGTCATGACAGAGCGACATACAATTACAGGTTAGATCTCGTGTTCTATCAAAGATCAGTTCAAGTATTGTCTTCGGTTACCATGTGTCAAGAGCTTTGACTGATTTTTAAGCAGTATGGCGTTATTCCAGCTCAAGTACTGTCGAACTACATAGTGGTGATAATGACGTACATAAATTTTTATTGGTGGATGGAGATTCGTCGATCGACTAACCATTCAACCATATGTTCACATTTTGGGTTGGTTGGGATGGATAAATGCAATTATCAGTCAGCTTGGGCTAGAGACAAAATAAAAGACTGAAAAACGTGTTTTATAGTTGACGCATGCATCAGTAGTTGGGAGATTCGCATCCTTCTGTCAGAAGGTGCTGTGAAGAAGCTGAAATCCTTGCCTGGACACCTTAAGAGTCTACGGAGCGATGATTGAGGCCAACACCTATCGGCTTTACAGTACATTGAATAACAAGTATTTAATCAAGTACCGTGAATTTGTGATCAAATAAATGTGGGTCGATGACAAAAATATTTTGGGCAACCACAAATGCCCAGGAAATCGCACGAGAGAAAGAGGTTATCACCCGTGCTACTAGGAAGAAGCCTCGAGGGAAGTCTGCCCTCTCCCAAGCTGTGATGGCGAGTGCCCGCGCCCGCCTCAAAGTTGAAGTTATTGTCGAAAGATCGATGTTTGGGATTGTTTCCGTCAAACCCAAGAACAAAGGTGTAGAGTTTTTAGTTTTTGCCTCTCAAACCACTTTAGTTGTCTGATAAGTTTCTACTAGTGACTTGACCATCATTGAAAGGAAAGTTAAACCCTCTCTGTTAGGTGTTAGTACTCAAGGGCATGTCGCAAAGAGTCCCGAAAGATGTTAACCAAACGTCACCGAGCACACTGACGTCTGGCAAAGTTGAGGAGAAAGAAAAAAGCCTCAAGAGAGAAAACAGAGGCAGGATCGACTACCCCTCGACCATTCGGTTCATCATTCATCGATTTAAAGGCAAGGGGTGAAGCAAGATAGTCATCCCCTATCACCTAAACTGAAACCGGATTCAAGTATGAGCCTGAGCTAGCGTCCGTGCTAGCTCCACGTGAAGAAGAAGTACCCCACCGAGAGGGAAAGACTCCCACAAAGAGGAAAAGGCTCCACGTGAAGAAGAAGTACCCCACCGAGAGGGAAAGGCTCCCACCATCAGTCCAAGTACTATGCCATTTCCTTTTTCCCTTAAGAAGCAAAAGGATTCTCTTCTAGAGTGAATTCCTTCACAGAATGAGGATGCGAAGGAATGGACCAGTTTGGACGAGCAATATGCCATGATTGACACCAAGATGCATTGGCATTTTGATTCCTCGATCATAGATTATCCTTCGGTTCTTGTCGAGATCATCTGGTCCCAAGCTTTTGCAATGTCCTTGAGGAAGTTGGAACGCTCGGAGCATTATACTCTAACCTATCGGCAAAACTTGATGGTGTGGCAAGCCTCACACCTTCAATCCATGACCTTCGATCAAGCGGAGGGAAAATGGGTCGCAGCGAAAGATAAGTCAAAGCATCTGACACCAGGGCCAGGGTTGGGGAAAAATGAGACGAGGTGGGAGCTTGTTGTAACCGATAAACAGTCTGAGATGCTTGATCATTCTGAAAGATTGTGGGCCCTTCAAAAAGAAAATTAGTCTTTGAAGGATGCAATGGCTTCGATAATGGCTGAGGAGCATTTCGGTGGGCTCGCTCGGCAATTGCAAATTGGCATTGCTTAGCGGTTCATGAAGTATAACCTTGTCAACCCGAAGTGGTCAGGCCTTCGAAAGTTTGCAATGTTCCTCTCTCTCTGTCTTAGAGGAGGATGAAGAGGCTCAAGGTCCTCCGGGAAAAGAAGAGGAAGAGAAAGGCGCCAAGGGAAGAGGGGAAGAGTGTCATCGAAGACGATGGGAGATCCTCAAATGCTTGATGCTTTTCATTTTCCTACACTTGAATTTTTCTTTAAGCATTTTAAAAAGCAAATATTTTTATAAAGAAAATTTAGTAACTTTTCCCCAAAGAAATGAATGTAATTTTTATTGGTTGGTCGATACATTTGTCTCACAATTTTTTCCTTATTATGTTTTCTCGAGCAATGTATGTATCAGTCGATCATTAGTTTTTTAGATATTGCCTTTAGTCGGCTCTAGTGTGTTTACTGCCCGGCACAAGACTAACACTTCTTGTGTCATATTTGCTTGGTCAGGTCATCGCCATAGATCGGTTGCATCTTTCGCAAAGGTTATTTACATACATACACCCAATTCCTACGTGTTTGAATATCTAACACCTTAATTCTATTTTATACATTCAAACCACCCAAATCTTTCATATCACAACAAAAATACCACTATATTAATTTTTAAAAAGTAAAATACATCTTTTCATGTATAGGTAACGTGCATATGTCAAAATTGAAGTTTAGGTATTAGATATGTAAATACATAGGAATTGAGTGGAATGTATGTAAACCCTAAACAATAAACAAATAAGGAAGGGAGCCAGGTCAATGTTTTTGTCATTTTTATTTTCTTATTTTTTATTTTTCTATGTTTTAGGTTTGTTTTCTCACAAATTATGTTTGCATTAAATAAAAATGTTATACATTTTAAGGAAATTTGAGCAAATTTAATTATTTTTAAGTTAATAAAAGAAACTATCTTAATTTTAAACTAATTTTTAATTTTGTTTTATTTTATTTAAATTATATTTTTAGTTGTGGCTTATATTGAGTGTTAAGTCAATATCAACCTTTAAAGGAGCATCTTAATGATGTTCATGAGTTTTAAAAGGAATTATTTTTCATTTTTTAACATCTTTAATTAGTTATTTAATTTTTTTAGTTGATCATATAAAAATTAAGTTAATTTTAAATTAATTTTTAATCATATTTTATTCAAATTAAATTATATTGTTATTTATAATTTATATTGGGTTTTTAATTATCCTTTATTTAGTATTTTAATATATTAATAATAATTTATATTTCTTATATATTTTAAAATATATGATTTTTAAATAATATTATAAAGACAAATATGTGTCCCATGTGCATTCAAATAAATTCATAATTCTTACAAAGAATGGATTTAAAATTTACTATATAATTTTCATATTATAAAATTTAATGAAATGATTATAGTATTGATAATAAAATAATTATACAATTGTTTCAAGTAATATTCTTTTTTAATATCTTTTTTACAATATATTTTATCATTTTTATTTTAAAGTTAAAAAAAATGCAAAACCATCAATATCAGTCTAATGTCTCCATAAAAATGATTGACTTTAATTTTAAAGTGATTCATTTGTGCACCCATTAAAAAAAAATTATGGCTCCACCCCTGCCTATGATGCTCTATTATGACAACAAATCAGGTATCAATATTGTACATTTTCTGATGCAACATATGTACAAAACATATTGATGTTTATAAATACTTTATAAAAGGTGAAACTAGATGATGCTCTCATATGTACTCCACATTTAACCACAAGCAAATAAGTAATTGATATTCTCAGTAAAGTGTTATCAGTGTTATTTTCAAAAATTATTTGGCAAAGCTTGGAATGGATAACAGTCATTTTTTTGCATGAGGGGAAATCCGAAATGTGTATATAATTTTCTGATAAGACTTTCATCCAATTTTCTTTCCCTCCCGCAACCACCTCATCGATCATTAATTTGTGACTACTAGAATTATTCTACGATAACATTATTCTACTAAATCATCAATCCATGGACAATTACAATTGTTATGTAATTATTATTCCCTAATTTTGTAAATTTCCTATTATGAGATCTCATAGGATCACATATATATTCCACAAATATTAGAACGAAATTCTAAATCAATTCTCTTCAATAGTCCAATTCCAATCAATCTCATCTATTTATCGAGTGTTCGGTTCAAAATGAATGAGATATTTAGCAAAACTTCTACTTAACCATGATATGATGGAGGCAATGAATGGTCTCAAGGCACCTTGAAGAATATTAGTGGTGCTAAATCCCACATGGAAGAGGCATTCTCAATTCTGAGAGCAAAAACTTAATCCAAACTTCTATGATTTTTTTTCCTCCATCTTTTAATATTATTTCACAATATTTTTTCTTTACATATATGCTAATCCTTTGTAGTATAAGAATTGAACGTGTTTAACCAATTTAAATATTGAAAAGTTCTCTAGTTAAATATTTGTTATAATCTTAGAATGGATGAATTTATCACAAAGAAATTTTCTATGATCTTGTATGAAATTATTAGCAAAAATATAATGTCTGGTAGTTCTATGCCATTGTTAATTCAAAATCCTTGGTTCTGGATAAATTATCTATTTCATATTATTAAATACAACTAAGAAAAATGGGCTGTAATTTAACTAACCGAACCAAAAATGTAGTGAAATTCATCATTTGCTCACTTTTAGTAGTTAAACGTTTCATTTAGGATTCCAAAATCCTATCAGAAGTTTCAAGTTAGTAGATTAATTAGTAACAGCATTTGTGTCACAATGACTAGAAGAAAATCCATTATAAATTTGGAGATGAATTTGAAACTGAAGCATGATCTTTTCTGATATACTTCTAATTCAGATCTCTTATGAATAAATCATACAATGCGCACACAAAATTTTAGAGGTCGTGAACTCTTAATTTTAACTACTCGTTGCTTTCCATTAATACTACAATAAAAAACAAACTAAGTTAGGCAAATAGACTTTATTAAAAATGCATAGAGATTCAAAACAAATAAAGTCATACAATAAGTAAAATTCACGCGTCATTAAAAACCAGATAAAATTGACTAAGATAAAATCAATCACATGTGAAATTCAATAATAAAATTTACAGGAATAAATAAAAATTTTAATCAAAAAAGTCTCCAAACACAAAATATCATATCTCATGCTTGCATAAGAAGCTTATATCTTGAAATTCCTCACTTGATCAAAAAGTTCACTTAAGGAGACAACTAATAACAAATCCAACTAGAATCTTGTTTAATAAAATAAATTGTCTTTAATACAAGTCTGAGTGATGCAACACAAAGAAATTTGGTCTAGATTATTTCAAGACAGTTCAAACATTTGAATTACTTTAAGATTAGTTTTAGTTTTTATTTAGATTAGTTATTATAATTATACTTATTTCAATTTAGATGATATGATTATTAGGAGTTATCAAAATTTTAAAATGATAATTGAATTGATATGATATAATATTATCTTATAACCCTATTTCTGTAAATAGAAATTTAAGAATTTAATTTGAATAGCAGAATGATGAATCAGAATTATAAGATATTCTCCATTATCCCGCATGAATGCCCGCACATCATACCATAAATTGCACACACTCTTCTTCCCATCTGTCTGCATCATTCCCATCAACCCACTACAATTTGGCGCTCTAATGCTCAAAAGCCTTATAAATAGAGTGGGAAAATTTTGGTTTCGTCTCAATGACACAATAGTGGAGAATGAACCCTAATCCAAGTGTAGCAGCTCCTCTAGTTATCCTCCACTCATAGATCATAAGAATTCCTTAGGCTTAAGCGGCCACTCTACGGCATTAGAAAATGAACCGATCCTTGGCCGTCATTTTCATTTAAACCTTCAGAACAGTCGAGCAGTTCGTGTTTAGATTTCACAATGGATATCTAAAATTTTGAAATCCCCAATTATGTCCGAGACCAACACGATTGGTTGAATACTGAGCAAGTCAAATTTTTAAAAACTGAACGAAGACGAACGAGCATCTGAGAAGAAACCCTGAAAGTTTCTGATTAAATTACAAAGAATTACCTGATGGGAATGTCTGATTTCCTCCGCTGCTTCGGCATCGAAACATGCGTTGTCGTCGGTTTGAGTCTCCGCCCAGACGAAGTAGGGCCTGTGGAGAATGACGCCGGTCTGCGGCGGCGGGGAAGTGGCAGCGATCAGTTGTTGGGGTTGAAGAGTAGGTGAAAGGAGAGCTCGAAATCCCTATCATCCTCGCAGAGGATTTCCGAGCAGCAAAAGATTTTTCTTTGGTCGGATTTTATTTCACTTTTGGTGAATTTACATGCATACCCGACAATTTTATGTATTTAGAAATTGGAGGTCCAATATGTAATGTTCCCTCTTCTATTATTTGAAATCTTACAAATTTAAAGTACACTGTTTTGTATAAAGTGACACCGCTGTCATCATTCGGAGTTGTACGTCACCACCAATATTTGTTTGTATATCATCACTGCAACCTGCATGCCCATCTTCAACGAGCATCACCAATCAGCTGCCACAAGTTATCATTTACTATCGATCGCCAACGCTGTCCAACACTATCTTTTATCATAAGTATCTAGTCACCTTTAATGTGATTATTTACATTGTATTCATTTTCCTTTAAATAATTAAATATTTATATATATAATCCCACATTTATTTTATATAGAATCAAAGGATACTAAAATATTTTAAGTAACTTTTATATTATATTCCTTTAAAATTTCATTTATTATTTAGCAAAACTAAATAGCTCGTAAATGGGCTCCATATGAAGCATGTAAATAATTTCTTATCATCTTTAGTTTTATTTTCTTAAAATGTTTTAATATTTATCCTTGAAATTTATTGCCGCTATAACATTTTCATATATAATAATACTAAATTTTAAGGTAATCAAAATCCAAATGAAGGGTTCATGGCTTAACTACAAACTCATCGAGAGCATTTAATTAATTTTTTTAATTAAGAAAAATATATCTTTTTGGGTGAATAAGATCAATTTAAATTGAGGATGATTTACATACATACCACTCAATTCTTATGAATTTGCATATCTAACATTTCAATTTTTTTTTAGATAATACGTGAAAATTTTATATTTTATTTTATTTTGAGTAAAAAATATGATATATACATGCAACCAGATTCCTATGCATCACATATCGAACGTCTGAACTTCGATTTTTAAGTTTAGGCCACCCCATTTATAGCTAAATCTTAGGGATGAGTGGCCCGCACGTAAAAATCGATGTTTAGGAGTTTGATATGTGAAGAAATGGAAATCCGGCGGCATGTATGTGAAAGCGAACACACTCAAGGCATAAAAAGTTGTGTAGATAGAATCAAGAGAGAGTGTGTAATTAAGAATCACAGAAATGTGTGATCTTTATTTATGGTACAAATCCCCTATTTATAGAGATAGACCTTAATCTTACAAAATTACAAGTCAAGTACATTTATCATCAGCTTTCAGAGTGGCTACTTAGTAACTATAAAGATATTTGAATGCACTAAGGCTGAGGGATTGATGCCGGCTGGCGGGAGATTCGTCGATTGTTGGCCTTGCCTTAACTCGATCGATATTTTACTCAAAACGTAACAATCTATCAATCAACTTTAAGGTTGATCATCATCTAGTGAAAGATACATTTTAACATCCTTTCGATTGATTGATCTAAACGCCACATTTGTTAGAATTAATCATTCGATCGTTAAAAAAAATGCCCGACTAATCTCATATTTTTTATATACCGTGTTACATACATACATACATGTCTGAGAAGGCGATTGAGACTTGTTAAGGCTTAGCAAACCGTACCGCCATACACATCCCCCACCCGTGGAAACAATGTCCATCCTGCATGTGCTGAGCATGCATGGCTTTCAAAAAAAATATATTATTAGTGTAGTTTGTGGTCGGCTTATTAAAAAAGTTCATATTTCATCTTTCTTCGAGTATTGATACACTACTAACAAATTTTCATCATCTGACACAAATTTTTAGGCATAACACGAATCTCGAAATAATTTTTGAGCAAAAAACATTTAAAATTCAATTAAGTGTCATCAAGAGCTGCGATTCCAACGAACTTATAGTCAAACTAACCGATTTGATGAGACGGACCCAATAATATCAAAATTAGTTCAATCCGAGTCAAATCAAGCTCAAATCAAGTCATTAAGTCACTCTTTAAAGTTTTTCGGACATATTTAGAATGTCAAGAGAATGTCAAATATAGTGATTATATAGTCAAATCGAGTGTCTCGACAAGACAAATTCAACGAGCCCCTCTCAATTTTAACAGCATTAAGACACTCAAATGTCCGTCAACCAAAGTATGATCATAGAAATCTCTCCGGACCGTCTGATCAATATGATTCAAATTCCGACATTAATTGCACCCAAAACTTTATAAATAGATCCCCACACCTCTCATGAAGGGATGAGAGCTTGAAGCCTAAAGAAGAGCCTGAAGTTTTTAACTACGGGTCTTGCAACCTTGTAATCAAGGCGAGGCGAGACAGACTGATATTGGTCGCTTGCTAAGATTTTATTATCAACTACAAAGTAGCCAAAATAAACTCAAAGTCTTTGGCTCATAAGCATGTTTAATTGAGTCGGCATTCTGTATTTTTTGGTTGATGTCGTTTTAGTCGAAGCTTTTGCATGCAAGCATATATAAATATTTCTAACGCTTAATAACTTGTGACATTCTTCACTATGCATGTATGCAATCGTTATAACATTTCTTATCATTAATGTATCTATTTGTGTTTCATGGATTATGTATTAAAGTGTATGAACCCATGGCATGATAAAGTGTAGAAATCAATATTATCATTTCTTCCTATTTTATAGTCTGTCAAAGTTAGTTAAATAAAAGTATTTTATTTACCATCATGCATTCATGAATTATGTGTATTCTTAAAAATGTCTTCACAATATTCTATTAACGGTGTAATAAAGAAAAATAGATAAAATATAGTTTATTAATATTCTTTATTTTATTTATCATTTCAAACCACTTAAAAATAATTATAATCATTTCACATTTGTTTAAGAATGTATACAACCATTGCTATAAAACTAACAAAAGCGCATATACATCGATCTCTAATAATCATATATCACTGTGATATCACGTGTCTTGAAAATCAGGGCGTTGATAAATGCAGATAATATTGTCGAGTTTATCATGAAGAAATGCATTGGCATAATCACACTCCATTCTTATTGTAAAAAAGATTCAGGTCTTGCTCTCGCTCGTAGCCTTGACCTATAAGTTTATTGTCATATATAATTGAGCATGATTTTAAATGCCAACAATAGTTGAGAATATTATATTGCAATGAGCATTTATTGATTTTCAAATGAGTTAAAATATAATGACATGTATTATCTCCATTTCAAGTACTTAATAGTTTAATATATTGTTGAGATTTAAGATGAAAGGTGTAACTGCACTAGTTTACTGAGCAGCGTAGTGTCGCCTCCCAAAAGAGCTATTTGGGGGTGGTGGACAGCCCATGACTTAAATACAGTTTTTCGGTCTTACACCTAGCTGATGTAGGACTTTTTGTCTGTGACATTCTCCTCCATTCAATCACGTGACGCCCTCGTCACGGATTGACTCCACTGAGAGTTCCACTGGACCATGAAGAGTTCGCACACCTGACAGGCAGTAATTTATTTTGTTGTCAGTTGTCACATCCCAAAAGAGCTCTTAAGAGAGGTGAGCAACCCATGACTTAAATGCTGCTCTTCGGTCCTACACCTAGCTGATGTGGGACTTTTTGTCAGCAACAGCAGACACAATTAAATTAAAGAATTTAAGACAGATATAATATGCCTTGGAAGCAAGAAAGAGAGAGAGAACGGACCGGTTCAGACCAGAGCAAGTTTAGTCGGTTCAGCTACCAATTATACACGATTTAAAATTTATTTATATACTTGCCTCAACTGCTAATAATATTTTCATGCCATGAATACAAATTGCACTAAAATATATGTTATATCACATGGGACCGCTACTTATGGCAACACTGATGATTAACATAAAAATCAAATTAAACCATTGGCAATTGTGCCTAGTGTATAAATAGCCGTATTTTCATTGCCCGTTAAATCAGTCTTAATGATTTACATTTATATCATTTTCATAAGTATAATGATCACAACAACATGACATTATGAAGATATGAGTGTGTTGCCTAAATTTATTAAAAAAACCCCCCAAAATTTTCGCAAGAATTGGATTTTATTTTATTTTTGTATGAGCAATTAGAGTAGATGTAAGTATGTATAATTGGATGAGTTTTAATGGCATCGGGCAGCTGTTTTAATTCAATGAGTTTTTGTGAAAAGGTCGAGAAAAAATAAGAAAGATTTCGTATGGTTAAACTTTTAAACTTATTGGAACATAAATATAATATATAAACAACTAATATTGTATCTATTTTGTTGAAAATGAACAAATTTTCATCATTTGAAATGAATCTCAGAGGCATGACAGAATCTCGAGGCTGCTTTTCGAGCATGAGCCTCCGTCGATCGTCGTCGACCACTATCAACCGCCGTGAACAACCATCAATTTTCATCTAACGCCACTGTCACTGTAAACCACCACCGACTGTCGTCGACCACTGACTATCATGATCACCACCAATCACAGTTGACCACCACCGATCGGAAGCTGTCAGTCGACGTTGTAACTTAGAAAACCTAGTAACAATTTCCTATTTGTGGGACAAGGTGTCTCTGTAATCATCAACGTATAGTGAATTTTACATTTATGTCAGACCCCATTGTTTTTTTCTCTTTATATATTTTTCACTTAAAAAGTTATGATGTCAATACTGATTGTTTTCTTTTATTCGAGTATGTGTTGAATTCTCGTATAGTGCTAAGACGATAATCTATTACTCTACTGCTGCTAACGTTCTAGTACGCATCGATTTTAATAAAAAATTGTTGGATTTAAACAATAAACACATATCAAACCCTTATTATCATGTATAATCATACAGAGGGAATAAAGAGTAAAAAATGAGAGCGAGATATGAGTCAAGTGTAATGAATAGTGATCGATCATGTCAAACTCTTTTTTCATTCATAAAATGATTCTCATATATTGTTAAGAAAAGGTGCATTATGATGATATTACATTATCTTGTTTGCTTTAAAGAGGGCCGTATTGGATAATTTTTGTATTTTATATGAGTGAGTCCGTTGTAAGACTACATCTAACTTCGAGTCTGCAAGGTCGGCTCGGCCAGCTGAACTTAGTCGGCATTGATTGATCGATTCATTCAACCCAACTAATAATCCTTGTCTCTTAATGAGGAGCCTCTGGGTGTTCCTAGAATAGCTGGAGAGGCTACAAACCACATATTCCCTTGGGTCGGGTCTCCTATAGTGGTTGACTTGAATATCATTTTGTCTCCTTTCTCATTGATTGACTCGCTTTTGTATATTTCGTTCGTCTTTTGTATGTCTCGTGGTTCTATCAGCTTTGGTCTTACTGCCTGTTTGGGGCAGCTTAATGGGAGCGGTGTCGGTTTGAAAACGCCGCAATAGCGTTTGGATTTTGCATTCGCATGAGCGTTTTCTTACCGCAGATACGCTGTATTAGAGAAAATAGTCATACACTGCGAAGCGGACTTCCCTTCGTATTCTGCATTCAGTTCGTGCGTTATGGTGAAAAAGACACCACGTGCCCCTCTTCGGTCCCCCTCACCCTTGCCTTCTTCCTCGCGGTCGTTGAGAAATTTGGCAAAAATTTCACTCTTTGCTCTCCCGCTTCGTCGCCCTTCTAATGAAACCCTAGTTTCTCGTCTGATATGCACCATCGTTTTCGATCATTCTCTAATTTTGCTAGATCTTGTTCAACCCCTGACTTGTGCCTTGTTGCATCTTTGTTTGGATGCACCGTTGTTGGTTTTGGAGGTTATAGTAGTTTTTATAGAATTTTGGATGGGTGTTTTTGCTATATCTGAATTTTGGAGAGAGTTTTGTTTCAAATCTTTCAGAGCCTTCTCTGTTTTTGCTAGATCTGAAATGTGGATGTGGTTTTTGTTTCACTTGTGCTTTCGATCTCATGTTGAATGCAGTTTTTGTTTCACTTTTTTCTATATATGAGATTTGGATGAAAGTTTGGACATTACATATTTCGTTAAAATGGTTCTTATTGAATTTTGGATGGGTGTTTTTATAGAATTTCGTTAAAATGATTTCGTTAAAATGGTTTATCCTAAACATTAACATAGTTTGGGCATTACATTTTTTCGGCATTGCATTTTTCTGATTCTGAATTGTTGGATGGGTGTTTTTATGGAATTTGGGATGGGTCTAGTTTTTGTTTCACTGTTTTATAGATATTTTGATTCATTAAAATTGTTCTGGCATTAGATAGAAAATGTTGGATACAGTTTTTTGTTTCATTAAAAATGGTGCGGAGAAAAAAAAATAGATGCAAGTTCATTCGCAATGCAAATACTATTCGTTGTTTAGCAAATGATGGGAATACTATTCACCGTTTATGCCATTTACAGAGTTGTAAGCTTGAGATGCAATGTAACTTCATTTGCAATGTCGAAAAATAAAATTGTTTCTGTCTATCCACTGTTTCTGACCTGTGCCTCAATGCAAATACTATTCACTGTTTATAGCATCTGATTGGTATATTTTTATGGGGTTTTCAAGCTTCCTTTGATGTTGAGGGTAGAGAGGATAGAGAGGATATACACTGCAACACTGCATATATTTTAGAGCTACGAGTTGTATTGGTCTTTAGAGTTTCGGTTTGCAACACTCATTATTGTGATGATGATGACTGTCGATATGAGCATCATAGCTAATGGAAATGCATTATGGTAATTCAACAATTACTTCGATGGAATTGGATTCCACGACATGTATGAGAAGTTGCATATCAAATATAAGATGTCTATTGTTTAATTGCTACACATGTACTTTAGTTGTAGTGTTTTCCATTGAGAATCATAGCCATGTACTCTTACATAATTAGAAAATAAAACATGTTTGATGCCTTACTGTGGATTTTGAACCACATAATTCCTTTGTGTTATTTTTTTTTTTTTTTATGAGCAAATTTGGACACTGTTGTTGGTTCATTTGGAGAATGTTGGTTCATTTGTTGGTTCATTTTGTTGGTTCATTGTTGGACACTGTATCTTTCAACTTTTTCATCTCTGGTTGGTTAATTTGGAGAATTTTCTTATGTTTGTTGAGTTATAATATGAATTTATTTATGCAATATGCAATTTTTCATGTAGTTCCACAATGTCCAAGACAAATGAAGGTGGTCCCTCAGTGATGAGGTGGTCCCTCAGTCAGTGATGTGGGATAAGAAAGTTACAAATATTTTCTGCAACCTCTGCATCTCTGAGATTGAGATGGGGAATAGGCCAACCACCTATTTCAACAAGGAAGGTTGGCTGAATATAACTAGAATTTTTAAATAACTGGCTGTAAGGGATTATGACAAGACTGAAGTTTAAAAATAAATGAGATCAACTAAAGAAAAAGTGAAAAATTAGGAAGGAGTTGAAATGTGGATCCAAAGGGTTGGGCTAGGATCTAATCAAACGAACTATTGATGCTTCAGATGAATAGTGGGCCGAGAAATTAGAGGTAAAATTCTCATTATTTATGTGTGTACATGTATTTTCAATTAAAACAATTATCCCCCTAAACCCCCTCCTCATTTTAATGTTATAGGCAATGCCAACAACGAAAAAAATACAAGCAGAGCGGAATTGATCCGAATTTTGAAGATAAACTTGACATAATGTTCAGGATGGTTGTGGCAACAGGAAAGCATGCATTCAGTACTAGTGAGACGTGGTTTGCAGGAATACCCGATAATTTTTCATCAGAGTCGGTGGCAGTTGAAGATGAAATACACAGCGTTGACCAGAGGGAGATGATAGAATCAAGCTCACAGATGAAGAGGCCCAAGCTTGGAAGAAGAAAGAAAGAAAATTATACATTTGTGAAATTTTCATTTGACAGACTCATAGATGCTTTTGGAACACCACCGCTTGCTCCAATACCTGACAGCACTATTTTTGATTGTCTTCACACTTTGTCAACCATCTCTTAAGTAGTGCGTATAAGCACTTTCATGCAATATGTATGAAAAAACTTGAGGATCCAACACGTAGGCACATATTTATGACGCTGGAACCAGAGTTGCGAGTCGAATATTTACGTGTTATTGTGGATGATTGAGTTTTTATGTGTTTTCAATAAATGCATTATGCACTCTTCAAAGTTATGAACCCATATGTTATTTAGAGTTGTGTTTTATTTTAAAATGTATTTTTTACTTGATTCCTGAATGCATATTAGTAGAGCTCTACATTTTTTTTATTCTTACTAGTTGAGTGTTCTCATTATTTATTTCTCGCTCGCCGTATTGATTAATAATTGATGAACTAACTGAGATCTTTCTTCTTTTAGGATGGATTCACAACATGAACTTCGTAAGAGAATGACATGGATTGCAGCTATTGCCATAATACTGTTGAAGTATTACCGATTAAGCAGTGTTTGTATACCCCAAATGACCTCCAGCTTTGTTGGGGATAAATGGGTAGGAGAAATGCATTCTGGACATCTTCTGAAATGGGTAGGAGAAATGCATTCTGGACATCCTATTAGGTTCAGTAACATATTTCGAATGACAGTACTTATGGATCTCTTGCACTTGCATGAGTTATCCCTCAATCACGAACTCCAAGGTTCTTGGAGAACGACGAGAAGGGGGGTATTGGCTATAACATTATATATTCTGTGACATAATGAATCAATTAAGGGTGCTACAGAGAGATTTCAACATTCATCGAAGACAATAAGCCATTATTTTTCTAAAGACATACAAATACTTGTTAGCTTAGCCGCTAAAATCATCAGACCACATGATCCATCATTTGCTAATACTCCAAGAAAATTCGCAGTCGATCCCCGTTACATGCCTTACTTTAAGGTAACCATTCTTTTATTTACTTTCATAATAGCATATAAATATTATCTAACATTGTAAAACAGAACTGCATATGTGCAATTGACGGTACTCACGTTGATGCCCGAATACCCAGCTAGGACAATGTGGCTTACATTGGTCGAAGTGGTTCAACTACTCAAAATGTCATGACGGTGTGTGACTTCAACATGTGGTTCACATATGTTATGGCGGGCTAGGAAGGGAGTGCACATGATAGTCGAATTTTCGCCTATGCTACGAGGAATAGATCACAGGGTTTTCCTCATCTGCTTTCAGGTATTTTTTGATTTATAAAATTCAAAGTTATAGGTATTTATTGCAAACAACGATATCTTCCATAACAAGAAAATACTATCTGGTTGATGCTGGATACCCTATGTAGAAAGGGCTATCTGAAGCCATATCCAGACAGTAGGCATCATATTCCTGATTTTAAGTGAGCAAGTGGGACTATTCATGGTATGAAAGAAATGTTTAACAAACGCCACTCTTCTTTACGTGTGGTAATTGAAAGAACTTTTGGGGTTTGGAAGAAGAAATGAGTCATCCTACGTGATATGTCGCCATATCCATTTCAGAAGCATGTGCATATTGTGGTGGCAACAATGACACTTCATAACTTCATCCGACGACACTCTTCATGTTCAGATACAGACTTTAGTATGACTGATAACGAATAACTGACTGTCTATGAAGAACCATCAGAAATCATGATCGGGCCTTCAGTTCCCGATGATGATAATGAATTTAATGATTTTGAAGTTCATGACGCGGAGGGTGTGACTGAGATGACTGTTCTGAGGGAGTCTATAACAGATACTATATATGACAACTAATCCAACAAGTCTTTCTTTTCTTCTTATATATGTAGATAAAATTTTTATGTGTATTTTATTTTATTTTTTTGGATAAGTTCTGACATTCATTTTTTTTTTTTCACAGTTATACAAACATGACTTTCTAGGATATCTGTTACAAAGAGAGTTATTTTGAGTTATTGTAGACTACCAACTCCGTTCCTCATGTCGCGTGAGTCTTACAGCTTTGAGAGACAGTTCTACAGTTGTGTCAAGGGCGTTTCAACTCGTTGCAGTTTCTTCCGGCGGACTGATAGTCCCACATATCACATTGCCATCAGCCATGAGAATCCGATGTTTTTTCAGGTTGATAGTGCAGCTGAGGACAGACGTATCTAGAGTTTGAAATTAAATATTTTAATATTTCTCATTGTAGTTGTATTTGTCTTTCTCTTTTTTTATTTATTTCTTCTGATACTCACCAGAGTGTGAAAACTGTATGTCATCTTTTGAAACTGATTTGTGATGATAATATGCTTATGCATTATATGATTATGTACTACCAATAAGTTATTCTAAATAAGCCGTCCCAAACAGTTTTACCAGACATGGACAGAAATATCATTTACACAACTATAACACAAATAAGGTATTCTGAATAAGCTGTCCAAACAATAAGTTAGATTATTCTGATAATCTGCAACATATTATAAATAATCAACAATTGCCCCAAACAAACCCTTACTGTCTTGGCTCAGACAACTTCACTCGTTCATACATATAAGACTCAAGATCCTATATCACTGGAATTTCCTTCATGGTAGTCTTTCCTTACAAATCCTTACATTTAATTTTTAATATTAGTTTTTATAATATTTTAAGGTTATAAATAAAAATGTGTGTGTGTGAATGTGCAAAAAAAAAAAATTTTTTTCAAACATTTGACCCGAAGTTTCAACCTGCTCGTTCGTCGGCGGATGAGATCGGTCGTTCAACGTACATTGTTGAGGGCGCGACAGCTGTCGGTATGGACGGTGGATATGAGTTCATGACTGCCGGCAAGAAAAAAGAGGAAGAAGGCGGGGCCCACTCACCAGTAGCCAGAAGTCGACGCACCGCCGTGTGGTAGAAATTTTTAGTGCCGGAATCAGATCTGAGATTTGCTCGCTCGGCTCCGAGAGATCTGATCGAGTTTCTCCGCCGCTGAGGGTTTCATTGTTCGGCCGTGTGATTCATCTCCGACCAAAGATTCGTTCCTTTTTTTTGATGTCCATTGATTGATTGGCTGCTTTTCTGCGGAACATGGAGGAGCTGGAGTGAGCCGGCCGCCGTTCGGGACTCGAAAAACTTTGGATTTATCAGCCCATCACAAGCAGTTGAATAGTAGTTTTAATCGATTTTGGTTGTTATTGGAACTTGGAATTGAGGAGTTTAAAAGAAATTTCGTATTTTAGGAATTGATTTGATAGGTTTGGATGTTGGAGTGGGCGGCGGAGTATATAATCGGAGGGATTCGATAGTTTTGGCTCCTTGGGCTTGAGATTGGAAGGGGATTTGCTTCATATCATCGAGGACCGGGGTGTGTGAGTCTGCTAGGATGGTAAGCGGGCCACTTTTTCTCTGCAGAAGGCATTCATGGCCGGCGGAGGAGTATGTTAGCCGGTCTACGTTGCAGCAGGTGAGATTCTTTGATCACTCTGTTAATCTACTTGGCTTTATGGCGGTGAAGTGGCTGATCAGCGTTGTGCCTGTTATTTTGTCTCTTAAAAAGGTAGAAGGGGGTTTTACAGTTTTAATAATGGAGAATTAGAGGCCACATGTGATTATTTTGCTCTTTCAGCATCCTCTTTTGATTAAAGTTCTTGTTTTTTTTCCTCGGATTGTTTAGTGTTGCTTCGCAGAGCTGCTTCTTATCCTTTATGAAAAGGGTTAGTTTTGTTCCCATATTCTAGAAGAGTTAAGTTCTCGCTATATATAACTTTAGACGACCATGCTGTTATCGAACGGTAATTTGTAGTAATACTGGAATATTGGATCTTGGTTTGAGCTTTATCTTTTATGTTGAATCTGATCTCTATCTTTTCACACCTTTATTTTATTTTTGTGTTTTTGTTTTTGCTGTGATTCATAGCTGGACTTTGATGGTGGTGCCCCGCCGCGATTGGCATGGAGGAGGCGGTTGAATAGTCATGCTAACAAACTAAAGGAATTTAGTGTGACCTTTATAGAAGCAATGAAGATGGTTCAAACCTTTCTTTCAAATTAAACTCATTTTCTAGTTTTTTTTTTAATTGCATTTTGAACATATATTATTCTATTACTACAAACAGTATTTATTTATTTATTTATGGTTGGAATTCAGATGACACTTGGCCTTCGTCTTTGGTCATATGTCCGTGAAGAGGCTTCTCATGGAAGGGTAATGATTTAATTTATGCTGTTTTGGTTAGATTTTTAGTTGATAATATTGATATCCGATAGACCAATTTATGTTTCTTTTGGTCTCCATGGCCACTGACGTTTGTTTTTGAAACTATCTCAAATTTTAACTGCACTTGATGCTTGATGAAGTCTTAAAATTTTACAGAAAGCTCCGATAGATCCGTTCACGAGGGAAAGTTGCAAACCATCAGCTTCCCAAGGAGTTCCTCTTGGAGGGATGGGGTATGTAATTTGAGGCAGCTGCCTAAGATCAAGCAATTTAGTCCCACATGAACTTTTTACCTTTATGCAGGAGTGGAAGCATATCACGGGGTTTTAGAGGGGAGTTTAAGCATTGGCAGATTCTTCCTGGTTTATGTGACATGTCACCGATCATGGCAAATCAGTTTTCTGTAATTCCTTAACCTTATATAGTTATAAAATACCTTTTTTTCCCCTATATTTGTACTGTATATTAACAATATGCAGCCATTGTTTATTCTGTTGTACTTAAACTGTAAATTTGCATCCTTTGTTTTGTTCAATGGCAGATGAATTGGAAAATCTTATTTTCTCTATATTCTGAACACTGTTAAATTTTCTTGTTATATGGCAACTTTTCACCATTTTAGTTATCAGAGATTTTCTTCATTAGTTTTTTCCAGGCATGCACCGAAAGCAATCTAGCAATGTTCCCTTTCGTTCCTTAATTCATAGGGGCTTCACTTTATTTCTCATAGTAAGCACATAGTCATAAAATATTATATTTGTTAAATGCACTGATAGTGATGCAGGGCTTTATAGTTGTTTTCATGTATTTAGAATTTACTTGATGGTATTTTAATTTTCTTATGTATTTTCTTGAACCTTTATCTTGATTGATATAAGACTTTTTTGATTTATTTTGTGTGATTTTTGTGTTTTTGCCCCACGTAGTGGGATTAAGGCTTTGTTGTTGTTGTTGTTGTTGATTTTTGTGTTTTAGGCGTTGTGTGATGTACTTACATAATGATTTAAATGATTCATGTCATGATTTTTGCGACAAAAATTTTATGCTGGTTGTCCACTTTTCGCATCCGGCGCTTGCGACCCGACAATGACAATGTTGAATATTGGCCTTTAAAAGAGAAGCATGAAAATGTTGTTGAGATGAGAATGCTTACGTGAATGAGTGGCTTGACACTCAGAGAAAAAAATACAAAATGAGTGTATCCGTGAAAGGGTTGGTGTAGCTCCAGTGGCAATTAAGATTAGATAGAGTCATCTTAGATGGTTTGGTCACATTAAACATCGACTATCCGATGATCCGATTGGAAGAGTAGATGCTTTAGGTTCAACTTATGTTAAGAAAGGTAGAGGAGATAGATCTTGAAAGACTTGGACATGTTGTATAAAAAATGATTATAATTTATTATAATTAAATGACAATATGACACTCAATAGGATACAGTGGAGAAGAAGGATTCGTTTAGCGAACCCACTCAATTGGACACAATGGAGAAAAAGGATTGGTGTAGCCTACCCTACTCAGTGGGATAAAGGATTGTTGTTGTTGTTAATGTAGACATTGTGTGATGTATTGTGCTATTTTATGATGAGCTGTATGAACTGGTGTGTTGAGCTATGTTAATCCTTCCATCGCTTAATCAAGCCCAAATTTGTCCTTTTTTGACTTTTTTACCACCCATTGACCACCATCACGAAAGTTGACCTCTGCATTTCCATTTTGACTTGTCAAGTCATTTTTGACTCAATAACATATCATCTTTATCACCATGGCATCCCTCTCTTCTCTCTCCTTGTATTAAAAATGACGTCATTAAGAAGTTTTGTAAATACCTTGAAATAATGAAACCAAGCATTGGAGCCATCTTGAAAACCTTTGAAAACTCACATGAATTCTTCAGTAGCCCTCTCCATTTCTCCTCCTTGCCTTCCCCATGTTATTAACACCCCTCTTTCTCTCTTTGGCTGTGGATACCTCTTACTTGATTTTATAAACAATGTGGTCTTTTACTGCAGTTGTTGGCTATAAGATTAAGTGAAAGGTTGCCTCTTAAGTTTTATACTCTTTTTGTGTGTTTACCGCCCAAAGTAAAAAAATTAATTGTGATTGATAAATCACGTCCTTTAGAGAAGGATTTTTGAGGATGGAAGGAGAGCCCTGTGATGATGGATTATTCACAATGGTTGATTTCAACTTATCTTCACTCCATCATTGGTTGCCATTACATATTTGATCATCTATAGCTTTCATATTTCCTTTGCTTTTGTAGTATTGGATATTTAGGTTGGTCAACATAATTAGCTTTATTATACTTACATATTTATCATCATTCACATGGAAGTAATTTAGCATTTGTTCGTATAACCGTCATAGTTTCACCTTCTCATTTAGTTTATATTTATCCTAGAGTAGTTTATGATATTCCTACATTTTTTCTGATCAGAGCAAGTCAGTTCCTTAAGAGATTCTTGTTGCATGCTGATGATACTTTCTAAATTAGATTATGTTGGTAGATTAGTTGCTTTATCTTATGATTCCATTAGCTAAACCAAGTAAAAATACTTTTGATCATCGCTTCATTAGGTTCATTATTAACTTACACAACTGTATTTTCATATTCATTGCATTTGCATATTATCCGAAGATAAATGTCTGCATGTGTCAGCTTTTTTATATTTTCCATGGCAACACCTTTATTTTGGCTATATATGTTTCATTTTGTGCCAATATCTTATTAAACTTTGATCAGTTTGAAGAGCTCCCTAACATTCTTGTTGGGTGCCTATCTACTTGGCTAGTGTTTTCTTGTTGTTTTAAAGGATTTTTTGTATTGGAAAATAGCTTTTTACAATCAATTTTTCTAGTGTGTGATAACTGTAATAAAGTTGCTACCCGCCTTAAAAAAAATGTTTATAATACTCACAATAGCTTTAAAAAAATTGCTTTATCTGCAACAATTTTACAAAATGTCTTTATAATTGGACTATTTTTTTGTCTTTAGTCTTGTGTGATATCTTGTATATTTATCATTGTTGTATGAACTTGAGTAATAAGCTAGCCTAAACCATACATTCTTTTGCCTGCCCATGATAAACCAACCTATATTTACTCTTTTTAATCTCTCATTGATCAATATCACCAAAGTTGACTTTTATGTTGTCTTTTTGATTTTCTAGCCATTTTTTGATTCACCACCTCATCATTCTTATCACCATGATTGCTCCCTCTCTCTCCTTGCTTCTGCATCAAAAGTGGCACCATTAAAAACTTTGAATATACTTTGAAAAAACTTTTAAATAATGAATTCATGTATTGAAATCACCTTGAAATCCTTGGAAACCCACATGAACTCTTCAAATTCCCCTTCCATTACTCCTCCCCATTTCAATACCATGAACACCCCTTATTATTCTTTCTTTGGCTAGGGCTATCAATAATTTGCCTTTCATGACAATCCGAGACGGACTTGACTTGAAAAATCTGGGTTTTGATTGACCCGAGCAACTTCAGGGTCTGGCTTGGCTTTAAGAGTCTTGCACGATTAAATTTTCAAGTGGGTTATCGAGTTGAACTGCAAACGCAAAATTGATCGACTAACCTGAGATTGATTTGAATTTGACTTGAAACCCCGTGATTGCTGCGAATTTTTGACCTAAAATGCACGTACAAACTGGCCACTCATGTTCAAGTCAGTTAGATTGCAGGCGGTTTGGGTTTTGATTAAGGTTTTTGACTAGTTTAATGAATGGGTCCGTCTCTTAGAGAAGGGCTTTAAGAAACAAGGAGATCTTTTCAATGACAAATTGTTCTTATGTGTTGGCTTGAATCATCTCTGCTTCAGCACGGGTTGCCTTAAATTCATCCATGCTATATCATCTGTAGTTCTTACCTTCTTTGCTTCTTAAGCGTTGGATGTGTTGGGTGGTTAACATAACTGGAACTTAAATCATCTCTTAATATTTTATTTCTGCTTCATAGTAGTTGTTTGTATATCATAATATGCTCATAATTGATTTAATTAATTGTTTGTGCAATTGGTATACTTGCCTTTGCATTTATTTTGCATTCGTTTACAAGAGTTTAAACTCATCATGCATTAGTTTACACTTTCCTTACATTGAATATTTTGCATTTATTAGTTTAATTTTCTTGTGATATTTGAGCTGCTACATCTGCTAAATAAATGCCTACAAGTGAATTTTTCTCTTGCGAACTTTTATTTACATCCAATTTCCCTCTATTTTTATGCATATTCAATGTATGGCCTAGGTGATATTATCTAAAGAAAAGGAATATCTTTCAAAAGACAAATTCTTGAAAAGTAAATTATTAAAATAATCCTTGGACTTTTTAGATGTATCATTTTTAGTCCCATGTTATTTCAGTTCTCTTATTTAATCCTCTAATTCGCCAAATCTTAACCAATTTGTCTACTAATGATTTTGCCTTTTTTTGGGATAGAAAGCTTTTCATGAGAACATTTTGGATTTCTTAGAAATAATATTGATACTTAATTCTAGCTCAAACTAATGATATTATCCTAAACGTTCATAATCTTCTCATGTAAAGCTCTTCACGAATATACTTTCAAATTAACTTAACTTTGATGAGTTGAGGGACTAAATTGAATATTTGAAAAAAAATTGGTACTAAAATAAACACGCCAAAAATTTTACGGGCCATCTTGATCATTTATTATTTTCATAATGTTTGTTGGGATCTTTTCTAGAAACTTAGTGCTGATATTTTACATTCTGAAGCTGTATAAATAAATGTTTTTTTTTTACTTTTTCACTTTGTTTAACATTTAAATATAATAGTGCCTCATGCGTGCAATGTAATTATGATATGTATGAGTTTTCTGTGGCTAATGGTGCATGCTTGTTATAAGATGTAACTTCATTCTCTTTTCACTGTATGATGGAGATTATTGTATGATGCTCTTAGTTATTATCATGTTATTGTTTGCCAAAAATAGACGGGGAATATGCTTTATTCCTGGTTTTTGATTGACTTGTTCTATTGTTTTTCCTTCTTTCCAACAGATTTTTATTTCTAGAGATGGAGGGAACAAAAAATTCTCATCCGTCTTAGCCCCCGGCCATCATGAAGGGATAAAGTAAGAGCAATTTTCACGAGCTTTTGTAATTCATTTGCTCATTTGTTCATGGTTCTTAAAGTTTTAAATGATTTTAGATAAATTGCATCTATAGTATTTCCGTTATTAGAGGAAACATGTTTTTTCTGATACCATAATATACCCTTTGGATTCTAATGCATGCCCTGGATATGCCATGAGAGCAGAAGTTTGTTTTTAGCTACTCATTTTTGAGTTTTTTCGGGGTTTGTAATATTTTTTTTGGGAAATATACGCACATACCACAATTTTTTTGTATCTACATATCTAGCACCTAAAATTTGATATTTATATTTATTGCACTTTGGTATTAAAGTTTATGCTTGCCCTGGATATGACATGAGAGCAGAAGTTTGTTTTTAGTTGTCCATTTTAAAGTTTTTTCAGGGTTTGTAATATTTTTCTGGGTAAATATACATACATACCGCACAATTTTTATATATTTACATATCTAACACCAAAAAATTGATATTTATACTTATAGCATATTTGTATTAAAGTTTAAGCATGAAATGTGTATTTCACTCTTAAAAAGTTACAAATGGTGGTATTTTGATGTAATGTCAAATATTTAAATGACATGTATGTACATATGAAAGTTTTGGTGTTAGATATGTAAATATATAAGATTTGTGTGGTATGTAAGTAAATTCCCCAACTTTGTTTAACATATATAGTGTAACTGTAACCAACTGTAGCTTTTGACAGGATTTGATGGTGCCGGAGGAAGTTATGGAAAATGTCTGTGGTTGCAATTCGCAAAGCGTCAATATTTTATCTACCCTTTTTTATATTTTGAAAGCAGAAAGCATATTTGATACACTAATTGATATGTTATCTACGCAAATTTATGTTCTCATCGTCAAATCCTTTTTTATATACTAAACCTATTAATTGATACACTATCTAAGCAAATTTATACTCTCATGCACTCTTCATGTGGAACTCTTTCAATATCTTACTGTGAAATAGTTGAATTAGACTCTTTTTTTTCTTTGTTTTTATTTTTTTATCATGCTTTTAGTCATTTTGAATTACATTCCATTCATTTTTTTTATTTACTGTAGGAAAGTTGGGGATCAAGGAATTTCATCATGGGATTGGGACCTTAGTGGTCAGCATTCTACATATCATGCTTTGTTTCCTAGGGCATGGACCGTTTATGACGGTAGGTTGAGTTTCACTTTTGAAATTTGTGTAAGGTGGAAGTTTGCTTATGTAATTTTCATTTTAATTTTACACAGGTGAACCAGATCCAGACCTCAAAATTTCATGCCGCCAAATATCGCCATTCATACCTCACGATTATAGGGAAAGTAGTCTTCCTGCATGTGTATTTGTATATACTGTGAGTCCATGCAGCATATTCTCATATACTATCTTTACCATAGATCTTTCCTTGCCACTTTCTTTTAAATTGTTATTTTCCATAATCTGGAGTATTAGACAAAACTTAACGCATTTATATTTAGTTTCAGATTGTTATTTATGAAATTTCTTGTATTTGAACTTATGGACTATACTCGACTTTATACCTGATGTTTTATGTAAAAAATTAAACTTTTTTACGAAATAGCTGATGTTGATTTATGAAAAGTGTAATTTGAAATTTAGCTTCTAATATTAGTATTTGAATACTGTATCGGCAAGTTGTTTGAACTCAAAAGGAGAAACTGTGTTAATCCTAGAGAAAATAAACTGAAGAACATGACCATATTGTGTTGATGGAGCCTGTGGATACGAGAAATTAAACATAAAATGTATTCGTTGGTCGTTACTGTGAGCATAGAAATTTGATTAAATGGCCGGAACATTAGCACATTGTAGGGCGTTAATTAGCTGCTTGTGCTTGTGATTGATGCATAGATTAAATGATTTGAAAAATTGAATATGCAAAATAAAATAAGAAGGGACAAATTGATGTTTTGCATAATTGCACGTGATATGTTAGATGAAAGGAAACTGAAGCATTTTGTTTTTCTTGATAAGTACAATTATATTTGTAAGTGTTAAAGAATTCTGCAATTTTCTTATTTATTTCAGGGTAGTATTTGAATAAAGAATATTTCTCGAGTTATTTAATTTATGAACTTCGTTAGTGGCGCTCCCTGCCCGCACGGTTTTAATGAATTGTGGACAGGGAACTCACCTCTTTTGTTCCAGTTGTTAATGTTTCAATCAGTACATTAAGAGCCCCTCCTTGGAATCATTTTGTTGGAGTGATTTCTATTTTTAATCCTGAGATGGATTCTATTATGGATTCAAATTTTGTAACTAATGAGGAGGATAGTTTTGTGTGTTTGGGTGGCCTCGTAATTTTGAATTATTTTTTGTTAAAATGATGAACATGTATCCTTTGTTCATATAGGCGATGTAGTGGAGAAAACAACCCCTCACTTGAAGTGCCTGAAATGACAATTTAATACAAGTTATTTTGATAGCTTGCCTAGAATGAACATATGTTCATCCTCTAAAGTTTCTTCTGTAGGTCAAATGTAAAGCATAATAGAGGTGGATACAACTCTGTTGGTTAAATCTCGCAAACACCTATTATGGTACTCTTTCCACTAGGGTAGATGAGTGATAAAACCAATAATTTGAACTTTCTGAACTATTCATATAGATAATTTTTAAATCATAGGGATCTACATATTAACACAAATCAATAGATTAGAAATAATAACAAAATATTCTATTAATTTTGTTACGCTCGTAACAAACATAAGAGGACTGGTCCATCCTGGATTGGTCGAACACCACCCCACCGGCCTGCTCTTTCAAGGATGGAGTTAGAGGAAAGTTTTCAAATGTTGTGGGGGATTCTATTAAGGGGAATAACGTAGGGTATGATTTCGGGATTTAGTGCCAAGATTGAAGAACAAGACAATTGACAACCTTATCGGCACCATTGATCCTACATTGGGAAGCCTTGAGACAGAAGAGCGAAAGGGATGAGGAGCTGAGGAAGATAACATTCGAGTTATTATAGGATTTGAACAATCACCTAGGATATGCATTGATGGGACAACAATTGCTCCACCTGGGGCAATTCGTGCAACCCAAGTCGTCGGAGTATATTCCTAAATTATTACAAGAGTTTCATGACAATACCATCAGGGGACACTCATGGGTGCAGAAGACCTAAAGTCTTCCGACAACAGAGCTGTATTTGGTCGGGATACACAAAAACATGGAGGATATGATGGCGAAATGTGATGTGTGCCAGCGATACAAGTACTTGACCTCGACACCAGGAAGGTTACTGCAACCATTAGCATTACTGAGGAAGGTTTGGAAGGAAGATAGATTTTATCGAGTGGTTGCCTCGATTATAAGGGTTCACTGTGATCATGGTGGTCATGCATCGCCTGAGTATGCACATTTCATTCCCTTACGAAATCCCTACATTGCGGTCTAAGCCGTAGCAGTGCTTATCTGGGAAGTGGTCCTTTTGCATGGGGTGCCATAATCGATTGTGTTGAATAGGGACCTCAACCACTTTTGGAAGGAGTTATTCAGGTTGCAAGGGATAACCCTTAAAAGAAGCACCACATATCATCAACAGACTGATAGACAGACGAAGGTGGCGTCGAGACATAACTGCGCTGTTTTATATCCAACACAAAGAAGCTATGGGCTAAGTAAATTGCATGGGCGTGGCGTCGAGACATAACTGCGTTGTTTTATATCCGATACAATGAAGCTATGGGCTAAGTAAGTTGCATGGGCCGAATTTTGGTATAATATTTCGTACCACACAACAACACATACAACACTGGTATCCAATAAGATATTATATTTGCGAGATTTCCATTTGATACATTATGAGCATAGTACCACACTGGTATCCAACATCGATCAACACTTGGAGGATAGGGATATGATATTAGCAGAGCTCAATGAGCATTTATTGAGAGCTCAACAAATCATGAAAAGGAAGGTGGACGAACACAGGAGAGAGGTACAATTTGAATCAGGAGATTGGTCTACTTGAAACTGAGATTCTACCGACAGAAGACAATGGGAGAAGCGAAAAACTGTCACCACGATACTTTGGGCCCTATGATGTGATGACACACATCGGGGCAGTAGCCTAATGTTTGAAGTTACCACCATCGTCTGCACTACACTTGGTCTTCCATGTATCATAGTTGTGATTAGAGATCACACACCATCGTCTACACTGCCGCCGACACTGATGGAGGACTTGGAAGTGATTTTGGAGTTGCTAGAGATTGAAGGAATGCGCCGGAGAGTGGGGGAGAAAATGAGGTATTAGTTAAGTAGAAATGACTACCAGACTATGAAGTAACATGGAAGCCTTACGAGGTGATTCACAAGCAGTTTCCATCCTTCCAATTTGAAGACAATGTATGTCTTTGGGAGGGGAGTATTTTTATGCCCGTAACAGGCGTAAGAGGATTGGTCCCTTCTGGACCGGTCGAACACCACCCAACTGACTCACTCTTTCAATAGACGAGCTGGTCTTCGTCGAGTGAAGAGGCCGGGTGGCCTATTACCGCAACAAAAGAGAGGGGGAGTAAGTGGGGTCCACTAGGGCCATTATCACATACTTAAGGAGGAGAAATTGAGGGAGTTTGGAGGGAAATTTTGGGGGGGGGGGGGGGGGTGTGGGGGGGGGGGGGGGGGATTCTACTAAGGGGAATAACCTAGGGTTGCTTTCTTTATGCATATTTTTGTTTGGCTGTTGTTTTTTTTCTACGTCTGGTGTTCTTAGCGACGTCTAGGGTTGGGAGAGACGATCTACCTCTCGAAAAGTAGATCAACCTCATATCTTGCTTGTTTTCTTTCGATTTTATAAGAGCAACCTTTGTTTTGTTTCTTTGACATATCTATTATTGTTTCGTTGTGTTTTGTTCGCTGATTTTGGTATCGAGGCGTACCAAATTTCTAATAGACATCAATGTTCATTTGCATCAAACTTTCATTACATGCATATCTTCAAGTGCTATAATTTTATTTAAAAAAATTTTGCTTCAAAATATTAGTTAGTCGATTCAAACCTTGATCCTCGCTTAGGCACCATTTTGTATTTTCTTTTATCTAAAATAGTAGCTAGAGTAATATCTGATGAACTTAAAAACTCAGCTTGATAAATAATTATAAAATATGATTCAAATATTCTATATATTGAACTAATATGATGTGGTAATCATGGTTTTTATATGAGAATTAAAATAAAATATAAACTAGTCTAGTGCTTTGCTTGTAATCATTATAAAGTGCGCTTTTCTAAATAATAAGTTACATAATAGTATGTAAGATAATTGTATTGAATAAAATTAAAAGTGATGTTTAAATTTCAATCATAATATGCACTTATGCTAGTCAAACTTACAGGTGCCAATATAAGAGAATTTATTTCTTATGATATTCAATTATTTCTTGACATGAGTTATCTTTTTTTATTCTTATAATATGTCATGTATGTCTAGGTTAATTGATCATCATAATATAGTGAACTTGTATCAAATCAAAACTATATATCATAAATTTCAAAATTCAATCCAAGGGCTATATATTAAAAACCTTTTTGTCTCTGTAAGGGATCACCATTATCACCTATCCATGCGAGTCATTATTAACATATTAACTTGAGTACCTGTTTGCTTTCGTAATGAGTCACGTTTGTCACCCTCTTTGTACATGTTATCTTTTACATGCTATTGTGAACCTCTCCACTTAATATGACTTCTCTTAAGCTCATTGATTTTTTATCAAACATTTAAATATATGTATGTAATTTATTTTTTAAGCAGACTAATTATTTTTTGCATCAATAATTATTTTATGTGCATGCTATTCTACTTTGGAAATTCAATATTTTAATAAAATGCTACCATAAGTTTACTACAAACTTATGCAGTTTATAATTTAAAATGATGTGAAATTATTTAATCACAAATTGCAGGACGTAAATGTGCATTTTATATTATGAAAAAGTTTCTACATGCTGCCTTACAAATTAGTTTAACTTATAAATTATATACAAGAGACTAAGCAATTTTTGTTGTCCAACTAGCTACTAACTATAGGACGTACCTCGTTGCAACAGCCACCTCAAAACCTTGTCTTTTTTTTACAATCTAAAATTTAGATTTCTCAATTTACAAGTTTTCCTAAATTACAACTCAAATTTGAATCAGAATAATCTCAAAATAAAGCTTTGCCTCAAAATACACTCTAATACAAATCTTAAAGCCTATCAACTTTAATCTATAGTTGTCGAATAGGAGACATTACCAAAAACTTCTTTGATTTAATCTTTATTATCATAATATCTACATGCCACTTAACCCTTTCTCTCTCTTGTTAAATGGTTGTCAATGCATTAAAAATTCTTTATTTCTAACTTGAGATTCTTGAAATGTTTTCTATCACAATAAATGGCTTGCATTTTCCCTTTTTTTTTTAGGAATCAGAACATGTTCTAACTTTGTGCATACTACACTATTTCTTATTTGATTTACTAACGTTCGTTTCTGCTTTTGTAGCTGGTAAATACTGGGAGGGAAAGGGCGAAGGTCAGCCTGCTCATGACTTGGACGGTAAATGAAGAAATAGCATCATATGCTATATTTAATAAGATATTCAGCATCCGAACTTTATATATCGAGATATCGACCTCCCAATACACATTCACCTACCAAATCATAAATTTTTTTCATGTTTAATTGGTTTAGCCTTATCTTATTTTATATTTTATTTAATAAGATTTTCAGTATACTTACTTACATTATCTAGATGTTGACTTCCTAGAATGGCACACATTGATCTACCAATGCTGCCATATTTTCATGCTTAGTTTAGTATTATCATAGAATATCATAAAACTTCCAAGTGTCATCATTTGAAATTTTGTTTTTAGATCAATTTAATTTGATAGATAAAATACAAATTCAACGGTACAAACTTTTTAAGTAGTTAGAAATCTGAGCAGTTAGTTGTGCATATGTTGGAATAGAGATTAAGGAAAACAAAATAATCGATGTAAATGTTATTTAAAATTTAAAGAAGTATTAAAAATAAATATAAACATCAAAAAATGATTTGTTTTAAAATATTATATAGCTTTCAAAGTTGGAATGTTTATGATTAAGTCAATATTTAAAAGTGCACAATTGGGTATTGACGTGTTTTTTTGTTTGTGAGGTGAGGCCCAAATCTTAATGTGTTTTGAGGCGTAAGCCTTAAATTTAAAAAAGTTACGTAAACTAATAAATATTATATAAACTATAAAGTGTGAAATAATGATATATTACTATTCTAGTTTATTAACATATTAAAAATTAATATAACAATATTCTAACTAAATAAAAAGTAATTAATTGTGTAAAATTAGAAACAACACCTTAATATCGTAACATTATTTTAATATCTTAACTTTAATTGTTTAATATTTGTAACAAACATCTTATTTAAACAATTAAAGTTAAGATATTAAAATAAAATAATAAAACATCAAAACATAACAATTAAAATATGTTTAATATTAATCTTTCATTTTCACTCTTCTACCTCCACTTAAACAAGGATATAACAATTCATCAATATTTGAATTTTTAATTTTGAAATCCCTATTACTCTCATGACTCAATTGATTTTCATTAGAATTATCGGCATATTGTATTATTTATCTTGCGCATTATCTTTATTTGTATCCATATTCTCCTATTCCTTATTATCTTTAATCCTAACTATTTTCTATTTTTAATGAATAGTTATTATTAAAAATATTAATTAAAATAATAACTATTTTGATAATTAGAATATCAATTACATAAATTTTATGGATATATTTTTCTTTTAATTATTGTTATTCAGAGTGTGATGTGTGAATGTTAAAAGACGATATTTATTATTATTTTTATTTTTGTGTAAAAAAAATATGGATAGCCTCAAATTTGAGGCATTTTTTCAGGCGAGATGTGGCTTGAGGCGGGCCTCAGCCTGGTTGAGGCGTATGACTCGCATTGAAACACTGAAATATAAGCTTTATTGCGATTTTTTTTTGGATAAAAAAGAGGTCTGTCTCATATTACACAATTTTAAACAAGTGATTAAGTCAAGTGTCTGCAAAGTTTTGTTAAAAATTGCTTTGGTTCTATTGGAAAGCTGGCTAATTTGGAAGCAAAATCGCGCTTCCAAAATTGCTACACATAACGTATGTTCTTTATTTAGGCATAGTTTATGCTTCTATAATCATTGTGTCGAGATGTGACTGAGATGGAAACAAAGTTGTGAGAATTAATTCTAATTTCTTTAATTAAGGAGATTAGAATTAATTGGTAAATCCCTTAAATTAAAGAAATTAGAATAAATTTGTAATCCCTTAAATTAAGGGAAATAGTTAAATTGTTTCCCAGTTTTTCTCCTTTTAATCTCCTATATAATACCTTGTATGATCAATTCAAGAGAAGAAGAGAAATACAAATTATTTCTTTGATTTCCCACATGGTATCAGAGCCCAGGCTGAAACCCTAAAGGACACCGCCTGTTGCCGCGCTTCACACCGCACACCGCCTGTTGCCGCGCTTCTCCGACTCTTCCTCACGTTCCTTCCGAGCGCGGGCTGCTTCGGTCCCTCTGCCTCGATCCAGTAGCGGTTCCAAAAAAATTGTTCTTTGTCGAGCACGAGCGACTCTTCCGAGCACGAGCACGAGTGACGAGCACGGCTAAAAATTTCTCTTTGCCGAGCACGAGCGACTCTTCCTCCCGAGCACGAGATTCCAGTAGCGACTCCCGCTTCGTCCGAGAGGAGCAGCACGTTATCACGAGGAAGATCGTCCTTTGCCGCTGCAATCCTGTGCCGGAGATCTCGCGATCTTTGCCGTTCTTTGGATTTTTTTAATTAGCTGCCTTAATTGCTGTGATTCTTTTACCACTGCAGGTTGATTTCTAGCCTTAATTGCTGCAAATTTTTTTTCTCCACCATGTCAATGTCCGAAACGACTATCTCCAACTACTCCAACAATTCTGAAGAATACAATGCTGTTCAGAAAATTGGAGAGTTGCAGAATAATCGGGCATCCAATAGGTTCAATGGGAAGAACTATCTCAAATGGTTTTAAATTGTCCGCACATACCTAAAAAACAAAGGGAGGATTAATCACCTACTTGGAATCAGACCAGAAGAAAAGGGATCCAGCCTCTACAGCATGGGAAGAGGAGGATTCCATGATTATGTCCTGGCTATGGGATTCTATGGACCCAACGATCAGTGACGCATGTTCTTGAACGCCGCAAAGGAAATCTGGGACTATATCAACAGCACATACTCGAAAGCCCGCGATACTGCCCTTGTGTATGAAATCAAGGAAAAAACTGGAGCAACCAAACAAGGAGACAAATCTGTCACAGAGTACACAACTCTATTGCAGAATCTGTGGCAGGAACTAGATCACTATCATGTAATTGAGATGAAATACCCTGATGATGTTGTCACCTTGAAGAAGTTCATTGAGAAGGATCGAATATATGATTTTTTGGCAGGATTGAATCCTGAATTTGATCATGTTAGAATCCAAATCCTCGGCAAGGAGGATACGCCGTCTCTAGAAGAGATAATCTCATTAATCCGAGCAGAATAAAGTCGGAGGAGTGTCATGCTAGAACCACATACTATGGATGGGTCAACCTTAGCAGCAAACACAAATCAGGAGAAGTCAAAGAACGATAATCAAGGGAAGGAGAACAAAGACAATCTTTGGTGTACTTATTGCAAGAAACCAAGGCATACAAGGGAGAAGTGTTGGAAGTTAAATGGTAAACCTCCAAGCTGAGAATGGGGTAACCGTGGGGAGAAACAAAGGCCTCGAGCGCATATGGCAAAGCAACCCAATATGGAGGAAAAATCAACAATATGGGGATTCAACAGTGAAGAAATTGAGAAATTGAGAAACTTATTGGGATCTCTTGAGAAGCCTTCTGGAGCATGTTTGATAGCTCTTTCAGGTAAAACTGTTTGCATGAATGTCTTAAACAAATTATATACCAACTCTTGGATCATTCACTCTGGTGCTACTGACCATATGACCCCCACATCTCAACTCTTCCATTCATATAACCCCTGTCCAAGTAATAGAAAAATTATCATGGCCAATGGATCGTTAGCTACCGTTGCAGGGATTGGTGATATAAATATCACTCCTAGCCTTATCCTGAAAAATGTTCTCCATGTACCCAAACTGTCAACAAGCCTTGTGTCCATTCAAAAATTGACTCATGATCTCAAATGTTATGCTGTTTTTTTCTCTTCTTATTGTGTTTTTCAGGAACAAGACTCGGGGACGAGGATTGGACTTGCTAAGGAAAGGAGCGGTCTTTACCACCTTGAACCATCCCAGAAAATCAGGAGCAATTTGTCCTCATCTTTCCTTAGTTCCTCAAACAAAGATGTCATTTGGCTGTATCACTTACGCCTTGGTCATCCATCTTTTAGAGTTCTAAATATAATGTTTCCTCATTTATTCCAAGAATTAAATGATTTCTGAGTTTCATTGTGACATTTGTGAATTGACAAAACATAATCGTGTATCTTTTCCTATTAGCAATAAAAGACGTTCTCATCCTTTTCATCAAATTCATAGTGACATATGAGGTCCTTCCACTATACCTAATGTTTCTGGGGCTCGTTGGTTTATACCCTTAATTGATGATTGCACCTGGGTTACATGGCTCTTTCTTCTTAAACAAAAATCTGATGTTAGTTCAATTATACCTAACTTCCATTCAATGGTTCAAAATCAATTTGGGGTCAAAATAAAAAGCTTTAGGACTGACAATACTAAAGATTACTTCAATCAAATTCTTTCACCTTATTTTCAATCACAGGGGATTATCCATGACTCATCATGTGTGGACACACCACAACAAAATGGGGTAGCTGAAAGAAAGAATGAGCATTTACTCAACACCACCCGAGCCTTACTCTTTCAAGGGAATGTTCCTAAGTCCTATTGGGGAGAAGCCGTTCTTACTGCCACACACATGATCAATAGACTTCCATCCCGTGTGTTAGAAAACAATAGCCCCATAGAGGTCCTAAATAGCTTCTACCCTCACTTCAGAACCTCAAATGGCCTCACTCCCAAGGTATTTGGGTGTACTGCCTTTATTCATGTCCACAAACAACATAGAGGGAAGCTAGATCCCAGAGCTATCAAATGTGTTTTTCTAGGTTACTCCACTCAAAAGGGATGTAAGTGTTACAATCCCTCTACGAGAAAATTTTACATCTCTGCAGATGTCAATTTCACAGAAAATAAATCTTTTTTTTCCAAGTCCTCTCTTCAGGGGGAGATTTCCATGATGGAAGATAGTACTTGTGAGCCCTTTGAACCACTTAAAACCCTTGACCTTCCACATGTGCCAGCCCGGGTTGTTGAACCTAGATCAAACTCTCTTTCTATTCCAGCTGAACCCGAGTCCTTTGAACCAATCACATCTGAGTCACTTGACCCTGAACCCTTATCATCTCCTACTCCAACCAGTGTCACTAATGATTTCCCGAGATTTCCTCAGGTTTATTTAAGGAGAAAGGTCGTTCCTGAACTGACACAAGTCCAAAAATCCAATCCACTCTATCCACTATCTCACTATGCCTATCACCAGCCCACAAAAGATTCATTGTGAGTTTGAACACCATTGCCATTCCTAACAATGTGTCTGAGGCATTGACAAAAAAAGAATGGAGAGAGGCTATGAAAGAGGAAATGAGAAGGGAGAGAGGCTATGAAAGAGGAAATGAGTGCTTTAGAAAAGAATAAAACATGGGAGAACGTTGACAAACCAAAAGAAAAAAATATTGTTGATTGCAAGTGGATTTTTACATTAAAGTACAAGGCTGATGGATCCCTTGAAAATTATAAGGCAAGGTTAGTAGCCAAAGGGTACACTCAGACTTACGGGGTGGATTATCAGGAAATTTTTGCTCCAGTTGCAAAAATGAACACTGTGAGAATCCTGTTATCATTGTCTGCTCACTTCAATTGGCAACTGCTACAGTATGATGTAAAGAATGCTTTCCTTCATGGTGACCTAAATGAGGAAATCTACATGAACATCCCTCTGGGAGTTGAAGGGGACACAAGTAACAAGGTGTGCAAGCTGAAAAAAGCCATTTATGAGTTAAAAACAATCTCCTAGAGCATGGTTTGACAGATTTGCAAAAGTCATGAAGGAATCTGGGCATAATCAAAGCCAATGTGACTACACTCTTTTCATTAAACATTCAGCTGCAAGGGGAGTGACCGCTCTTTTAGTCTATGTGGACGACATCATATTGACTGGAAATGATGAGAAAGAGAAACATGAATTGAAGTTGAAACTAGTAAAATAATTTGAAATCAAAGAACTGGGGAAATTAAAGTATTTCCTCGGTCTTGAGGTGGCATATTCCACACAGGGGATCTTCATATCTCAGCAAAAGTACGTGATTGATTTATTGACGGAAACAAGGAAGACTGGGTGTAAGCCAATCACTACTCCAATAGATCCAAACTATAAGTTGGGAGAAGCTAAAAAAGAACCAGCTGTGGATAAAAGAATGTACCAGAGATTGGTTGACAAACTCATATATCTTGCTCACACTCGACCAGACATAGCATATTCTGTAAGTATGATCAGTCAATTCATGCATGATCCTAAAGAACCTCATCTTCAGGCCGCCTACAGGATATTTTGCATTACTTGAAAGGCAATCCGGGGAAAGGAATCTTGTTCAAAAGGAATGACACTCTTACTTTGGAAGTCTGCACCGACGTTAACTATGCTGGCTCCATAGTGGATAGAAGATCAACTACAGGATATTGTACTTTTCGTGGAGGTAACCTAGTGACATGGAGGAGCAAGAAGCAGAATGTAGTGGCAAGGTCATCTGCAGAATCGGAGTTCAGGGCTATTGTTCAAGGATTATGTGAATTACTGTGGCAGAGAATCATCTTGGATGATTTAAGAATCCCATGGGAGGGTCCTATGAAGCTCTACTGTGACAACAAGTCTGCCATTAATATAAGTCATAATCCTATACAACATGATATAACAAAACATATTGAGATCGATAGACATTTCATCAAAGAAAAACTGGAGGAAGGGTTAGTGTGTATGTCCTATGTTCCATCAGAAAGACAATTAGCCAATGTTCTAACAAAGGGGCTGAACAGTTCAAGTTTCTATGATCTT
>NW_018164877.1:1000163-1035762 GCF_001263595.1 Phalaenopsis equestris
AATTAATTCTAATTTCCTTAATTAAGGAAATTAGAATTAATTGGTAAATCCCTTAAATTAAGGAAATTAGAATAAATTTGTAATCCCTTAAATTAAGGGAAATAGTTAAATTGTTTCCTAGTTTTTCTCCTTTTAATCTCCTATATAATACCTTGTATGATCAATTCAAGAGAAGAAGAGAAGTACAAATTATTTCTTTGATTTCCCACACATTGTAATGCTAATAGTTTCAATATTTATTAGCATAATCTCAGAACAAGTAAATATAAATCTGATAGGAACTAGAGGAGTTTTTTTTTCTTCCAAAATTAGGGCAATCAACTATTTTATTTCAAAAACACCAAACATTACAACTCAAATACATAGATGATAGACAACTACAATTTAAGAGATAGAAGATATTTCTCAAATTTTAATTTTAGAACTCAAGACAACAATCTCATAACTTCCTTAATCCTAAGCATGATAAACCCTATTTATACCAAATAATTATAACTAATAAATAACTAAATTGCCCTCAGATGCTAGTCTAACATTACTCTCCTCCTAAAAAGACACTTTGTCATTAAGGTGGAAAAGAAAAGAAAAATGTTGCTGGATTAAGTCATGTTACTCTCACTCATAAACTGACTTGATTCTAGCTCTTCTCATCAACATTTGATTGAAAGAAGTGATGATTCATTGACATTGCATGAGACCACTCCTAATTCATAGCTTGAAACATCCATCTTTACAATGAAAAGTTGGCTGAAATCTGGTAATGCTAACATTGGTACACTCGTCAGGACCTTTAACTTTTCAAAAGTTTGGGCCGTCTCTTTCTCTTACTGGAATTTATCCTTTTTCAGTTTCTTCGTCAATAGCCGCACAATTGAATTACAACCTTTAACGAACTTCCAGTAGTATCCTATAAGTCCCAGAAATCTTCTCAACCCTTAGTTGTTCTTAAGTATTGGCTACTCCAACATAATCGCCACCTTCGATGAATCGGCCGGCATCAAGATTTTTGCACAAACTAGTACGAAAGCACTACCATTTTATCTCTCTTGAAATTCTATGTTCAAGAATTTTCAATTCATCGTAGTCTCCCCCAAGGATTGTAATTATATCATACTTAATATCATGAGTGCTCCCTAAATCCAAGGAAAAAAAGTCCTCCATCACTTGAATACTTTGCAGTGCTAAAATCAGTCATTTACAAACTCCCATACTCTTCTCTGACTGTCCCTTTCTCATCATAACTCTAAAACTTCCCGAGTTCAATCATCTCAAGCTCTAATTGCTTCATCACTTAAGTAGAGATAAAGTCCGCACTATATACCAATAAAACTGCGTCTCTCTCTCCGATTTGTCCCCAAAGTTTCATAGTGTGTTTCAGTGTTAAACCCCCCGCTAAGTTAAATGCGACTTCTGCCACATCCAAGTGAGAGTGTTCCTCCTCTATAGCAACCTACTCTATTTCTGCATCCCCTATTTTTCTGTCAAACACTGTGAGAACCTGTAATATCTGATCCCTTGTAACGGTATCTTGCGACTCTCATCACACCGAAAACATAACCCATTGGCTCACTTCTTCTGAATCCGTGCCTCTGTAAGACGTTTGAGTGCCGCCCCCGGTCATGACCCATTATTCCTGTATCGTGTAGCCTCCTATGCACTTAGGTTGTTTGAGCTTTTGCCATTGTCGTTGTTGTAGTAGTTAGATATGATGCTTCCTCTGTGTTGCTCCTATTAGCCCATTACATTGCATTTTTATTAACTAGCTGCGCTAATTCCATGGTTATCTCAATTCTCGCTATCTCAACACATGAAGTGCTTCTCAAATCTCTGGCTTCAACCTTTTCATGAAGTTTTCTTCCAACACTGCTTCCGATATTCTTCTCAAAGGGCAGATAACATCTCATATTTCCCTATATAATTCATGACGGTTAATTCCTGATCAATGCAAAAGACTGCTCATGTAAATCTTCTTCTCGTGTGGTTTTGAAACTCTTCAATAATCAGTCCTCCTTGAATTCTTTTCATTTTCTGATTATCAGACGTCGTTTTCTTCATTGATACCATGCTAGAGCCTTTCTTTCTAAATACAGGGCCGCCGCCATCAATTATTCTTCTTTTGTTTGCTGGTTAACAACGAAGTGTCTTTCCATGTGATAAACCCAACCATAGGCATCATCTCCTTCAAAGATTGACATCTTCGGCTTCTTTATGCGTGATCTCCTCCCCAATTTTCTTGACTGAAGTTTATTCCACCCATAAAGCGGGGGTTGGGTTCCCTTCCTCAACCCATATTGAATTCCCCTATTACCTAGGTTTCACCACTCCATAATCAACTCGCCCGTTCCCTTACGCTCTTGAAAGGCCTTTGGCTTTAAAGACTGCCACAACATAAGGCTTTGACGCGGTTGGTTGCAACCCTCTACTTATATCCTATTCACCGCGGTTCCCTATTCCAGCCTGAAATCTTTTGAATTGTTCTTCTCTCACTTCGAACCGCACGTCGTCCTATTCCGCCTACTGCCTCTCTTTCCAACTATCTGTATGTCGTGCTATTCTTTCTAAGTGCTCCTACTCGAGTCCGCTCTCTGTTTCTTCACTCAATCCCGTGGCTCGAGATTTATGTAAGATAGTGACGCTGCCCTAATGTCATGTGAAATCTTCTGTTTATTGTCGCTTGCGTCGGTGTTGGCTCAAAATGTCGTTGCTCGATTCCCATGCGAGCGGCGACAGGTTTGCGTGGAACTCTATGATCTTTTTTATCATTCCTTTCAGGGCTCTGAATCTTCCCTTCATAGATAAGAAACTCTCATTCATTTGAGATCTGATTTAACTCTCAGCTTTTGCTAATTTCCTCCAAAACATCTGCTTTCTTGGATGCCATTACTCCCAGAATGATTTTCAATCAAGAAAGTGGCTTCCTAAGTAGTTTGAATTGTGACTATATCGCAACTAGGGCACGCCCGATCCCGACATTGCTTCCCGATACTTGTTGATATTTGATCGTGAGCGCAACACCTATATGCCATGATCCCTTCGGTCTTCCCAACCAGCTCCAGTCGCGACTGCATCTCGAGATTCACCTGTACGCCGTGATGCTTCCTAGCTGACTACAATCGTGATTGTATTACGCTTGTTGGTTTTCCAAATAGTGAATGTATTATGACAAAGGCCACGAATAATGACTATATTGTAAGGTCCACGATCCCATCGCTGCTGGCTAGCTCAAATCGTGACGGTATAACGAGGTTCAATGACGAAACACGACTGTTCTCCCCGTCTTAGTGAAAGAAAGATTCCTAGCGCAACAACTGATGCTTTGATATCAATTTGATAAGAACTAAAAGAGTTTTTTCGCAGAAATTAAGCTAATCAAATATTTATTTCAACAACACCAAACAACTCAATTCAATTACATAAATGTTAAGCACCTACATTTTGTGAGGTAGGTGATCTCTCCCAAACCTTAACACCCATAATTTGATGGTGGACAATCTCTCCCAAACCTAAATCTTAAGATGCAAGATAACAATCTCATAGCATCCCTACTCCTAAGCATAATAAGCCATATTTATACCAAACAATAATAACTATTAGAAGACTAAATTACTCTTAGGCGTCAGTCTAACAAAATCCTTGGTAATATGTGAACATGTACTTTAGGGATAGTTCCTAGGTGAAATTTCTAACCCTAATAGTAATAGTGCTTTTAATTGTTAGGTAGAGAAAAAATACAATTAGTTGAAATTAGCGAATTAAATATCTTTGGCAAATTTTGAGAGCTCTGAAGTGTAATGTTTTGATATTTAAAGTGAGGCTGGAAGGTGTAACCTTCAAAATTTAAGCTTAATTATCAAACGTGTATCTTTAAGCCAATAGGATGAAGCATTTTGCAACTAATTTTCCTTTAAGCTAGCTTTTGGAAGCTTTTCTTATGAATTAAGATAAGTTTCCATGAAATTAGAACTGTAAATCTTTTTGAATTTATTAAATAAATCTCTCTATTCATCTTAAAGAGAGTGAAATGTAAGGCTTCTTTGTATGTCGTATTGATATTTTAGCCTTCTCCAATTTTTGGGATCACTCTTAAAATGAGGATGAGTATCCTTTCACTTTACAATGTTTTTCAAACAGATTTCCCAGTATAACTAATCGTGGCTTACCTATTAAAAATATCAATATAAGACTTTGGTGCTAAAGAAATTATATTCAAATTACCTAATATTATTTTTTTATAGAAAACTGATTGTCTAATGTTATTGGTACAGAATTCTATTGGGGGTGTTTCTCACCAGACTGGGGGCCATGTCAATGAACCATTCTTGTTAGTATTCTTTACACATATAATTACTGAATGAAATGCGCTACAATATCTCTCTCTCTTTTTTTTTAAATAAATCTGAACACATTTTCTGTTTTTATTGCAGAGGAGATGATGGAGTATCCGGTGTGCTCCTACATCACAAGCAAGTTGTCAACCCTTGATTGCTCTTTTATGACGGTTGGTTAGCAGATTTCTCTTAGGTCATGGAATGTCAAGGGTGTCGACCTCACTTCATTATGTCCATGCCAAACTTTTCCTTAGAATATATTGCAAACTGCTTCTTATGCTGGATATTTGTTCTTGCCAAAAGCTTTTTCTTCTCAAAGTTAGATGTAATTGTAATTTTTTTTTGGGAAATTACATTTTGACATAATTTCTATGTATTTACAACTAGCACCTAAACTTTTATATTTACATGCAAAACACTTTGGTGTGATAAACCTATGCATGAAAAGGTGTATTCCACCTTTAAAAAGTTGGTGATAGTGGTATTTATGATGTGATAGGAAGATTTGTGTGTTATGCATGCAAATAGGAAAGTTTTGGTGTTAGATATGTAAATACATATGAATTGTGTGGTATGTGTGTAACTGCGTGTTGTTTTTAGCATTCCTTGTACTGATCTGTTATTTGCTAATGCGTTTGATATATTGTCAATATATGCAAATTTATTTCTAAGTATTTGAAATCCTTGTTCTTCAGGACTGCTAAAGATAACCCTCCTGTAACTTTTGCAATAGCTGCTTGCGAAACTCAAAATGTAAATGTGACTGTTCTACCAAATTTTGGGCTTTCTGGTGAGAACAGTGTTACAGCTAGGGACATGTGGGCTGCCATGGTGCAGGTATAGTTTTCCAAGGTTATTGCTTTGTTCACTGGTAATGAAATATTCATCAATTTAAAACCATTTTCCTCCTCTGATGTAATTTTGAAGTTTATTTCTCTTACTGTTATTGCTGTTGACGAGTGGATTATGTTATCTTGTTGGTTTTTTAAGGATGGGCATTTTGAACGGCAAAACTTTGATTCTGGTCCGAGCATGCCATCTTCACCTGGTGATACGCTATGTGCAGCAGTTTCAGCTTCTACTTGGGTTGAGCCTCATGGGAAATGCACTGTTGCTTTTGCTTTGTCCTGGTCATCACCTAAAGTAAAATTTCAGAAGGGATGCACATATCATAGGTAATATTTTTTTTTGCATTTTGTTAATCTTAATCCTTTTGTAGCGCTATTTTGGATATTGTTTTTTTTTTTGTTGATAATTCAATGCGATAAGTGAGTATTTTTATAGAAGAGAAGTTATAACTGGTATTGGTTTATGGAGTAGTGATGAATGATGCTTTTACATCGTATAGATGACATTATGCAATGGCCTTCGGTCTTTATAATTGAATAAAATGCCAAAATAGTCCCTTGACTATTCATATGTGGTCATTTTAGTCCCCGAGTTTTTGTAAGTGTTAAATTTATCCCTGGATTCTTTTAGTGGGAGCTAAAATAATTCTCATGGGGGACTGTTTGAGCATATTTTAAAAAAATTTTGGTAGTAAATTGCACCGACTAAGATGACCCCCTACAAAGAGTTAAGCTACTATTTTGGCACTTTTCCCCTTTTTTATGATAATGTCAATTAGTATTAAACTTAAAGAGTGAAACTAGTATTGATATACTAACAACAGAAAAAATTGTTCTAAAAAATCTTAGTTCATTATGACTTGGCTTTAGAACATTACAACATTTTTACAAATTAATCCCTAAATATCCTCTAATTACAATAAGTCCTTAAATTAGGTAATAATCTCCCTCAAGATAGGCAAAAGGTATCTACTAAGCCCATCTTATCGCATAACCTAGACAAATTTAATGAGCTAAGTACTTTGATGAGGCAGTCAACCACTTGCTCTCTAGTAGGCAGTGGCTATACTTAGCTCCAGTTGTTCGTTATTCAAATTTTCCTTGTGAAGAACCTATCAATCTCCATGCAATGCTGATTGCTGACTTGTTGTTGCACCACAACTTCATTTGAGCTCTACCAACAAGGCTCTCAACAACATCATCTAGGCAACTCCTAAGGCCATGGCCCTGTATTCTGTCTCTACTATTGACCTTACTACAACCGACTGTTTCTTGCTCTTCCAAGAAACCAAGTTGCCCCCTACAAACATACAAATGTGGATCAATACAACTCGCCCAATCAGAGTCATAATAGCCCTCAATACCTATATGCCAATTATTTCTGAAGATTAACCTCTTCCTTGGTGCACTCTTCAGGTACTCAGAATCTGATACTCTGTATCCATGTCTTTTTTGGATCACGCATGAAGCGACTCACCACTCTCACTGCAAATGAGATGTCGGAACGAGTGCGACTCAGATAGGTTAGACGACCCACAAATCTCTGGCATTTTTAGCGATTAACTGGCTCTCCTTCCTCTACACTCAGCTTTTTCTTTTGATCAATTGGAGAGACTACAGGCTTGCATCCCAACATACATGCTTCCGTGAGGAGATCCAATACATACTTCCTCTGAGTCTAGACGATTTCCCTCTGGCCCACGGGCCACCTCAATCCCAAGGAAGTATCTAAGTTGTTCTAGGTTTTTCACCTCAAATTCTTTGCCCAATCTTACCTTTTGATGAGCAAGCACTTTTCATTATTAGTAATAATCATGTTATTATCATACACAACAAGCATTGTGGTGTGACCTTAATGTTATGTACAATTGAAATTGATTGATGATATCCCATACCCAATATAATTTTTCTAAACTTGTCAAAATAGCTCGAGGAGACAAGCTATAAAGTGACTTTTTGAGCCTACATGTCTTGTGCACTGTCTGGCCTGTATCGAATCCTGGTGGCATCTCCATATACACATCATCTAGTAACTCGTCATGAAGAAACTCATTCTTAATATCATGTTGGCGTAACATTCACTCACCATTCATTGCCAGAGAAACTAGTACACTGTGCTCATCTTCGTGACTGGTGCAAATATTTCTTCATAGTCAATATCATATGTCTAACTATACTATTTTACCACAAACGTGCTTTGTAACACTTCACATTCTCCTCTGGATTTTGTTTCGCAGTGAAGATCCATTTGCACCCAACTGCTTTTTTTCTTCTTGCTAGTGGAACTATCTCCCATGTTCGGTTTTTATTGAGAGCGCCAAGCTCTTCATGCATGATAGTTTTCCACTTGGGATCTTCCTTAGCTATCTGCCAACACTTGGGTATAAAGACAGTGTCTAAATATGCAATGAATGCTCTATACACAGGTGATATGTTAGAGTTTAAAACAAACCGAGCAATGCCATGTTCCTGCCCAAAATGATCAAGAGGTTGAGTCTGTGGTGGATTAAGTAGGTGTCTCCAGGGTTGGGGTAGACCATAATAAGGGACTAGCTGACTCGAGTGGCACTGCATGCAAAGTTCTCTCATTATACTTCATTCTTCTTGTATACACCCTTATCTCCCCTTCATCTCAATGTCACCACTTATGGATTCAATCTCCTCATTTTCAATCTCATTTTTCATCTCTTTAACTGATTCATCCCACATTACAGGAGGAGACATCGCTCCCACATGCACCTATCTCTCACCATTACTAACCCTCTCTTGTTTCATACTTCCAATATTTGGTGAGTCATCAAAGGGTGAGGTCACTTTCAAGGTGTAATACGATTCAAGTTCTCTAATGGACACATCCAACTCACAAACAATCTCTTCTCTATCGGGCTCCAACAATTTCTAGGTAGCAGAATAACCCACGAAATATATATTTCACCGCTCTGGAATCTAGCTTCCCTACTAATAGGCTGTTGTACTTCACAAAACATACGCAACAGATTACCTTCAATGGGAGGATCTCGATATTATCTCCTTTTAACATCGGAAAAAGAGACTTTTAATTCAACACCTTGAGAGCATTGTGTTGATCAGTTGAGCAGTTGTCAAAACTGTTTGCCTCAACAATTTTTTTTGGGACGTTATCACAATTATCATGTTTTGGGCTACCTCTAGAAGGTGTCTATTATTCTTCTCTGCTACTCTATTTTTGTCGGTATGCATGAACATGTAGTTTGATACTGCATCTCTTGGGTGGATTAGCATTCCCCAAACTCTTTATTGGTATACTCCGTTCCATCAACAAATCTCAATATCTTCACTACCGCACCATATTGAGTCTAGATTGCCTGTGAAAATCTTTAAAGCAAGCAAATGCATCACCCCTTACTTTTCATTAGATACAATCAAGTGACACGAGTAAAACAATCAATAAATATCACAAAATATAGATAATCATTCATCGAACTTATAGAACAAGATATCAGAATGTATCAAATTCCCAGAACTGATATAAGAACTCCTAATAAAATGCTTACCAAACTCACAAATATCACATACAAGTTTTGGTTTATTTGCCTTTTCATACAAAAACATATACAAACGCCTCAATAAACTATAGCAATAGTGCCCCATATGTTTTTGATGTAGCAGTAACACATTCTTCACACTCCTCCCAGATTCTCCTACTCTAGCATTCTCTTCCGTGGATTTCAAGACTGAGTACATCTTCTCTCTATCTCTACTAAGCCACGTTCCAGTACCAAATGTCTGATCCGTATATTTCTCTTGAAAGATTACCTGTAGAATATCAAATGAAACAACACATTTTAGTTGGAGAATAAATACACTAATGGATAAAAGGTTCACCGGAAAGGAATGAGCATACAAAATATTGGACAAAGTCATAGATATGGTACATCTCAGTATAGTCTTACCAACTATAGGTTGTAGTACCCGCGATGTATAGTCGTTCGCAAGACCACACCAAGCATAGCTCCCTGTGTCGCGATTCTACGTTGTCTCACCCACGATGTAGTGGCTTCCAGAGCCCATTGAGAAGGCAACGATTGGACTGCTGCATACGAAGACCACCTAAGTTGCTCCTGCATCCTTGCATTTGAAGCCGAAGCCTCTGTTAGCTCTAATCCCGACCGCTTCATGATCCCGACTTTTTACAACTCTAATCGTGACTGCTTCGTGAGGATGACACTGATCCCGCTCGTCGCGGCTGCTTCATGATCCCGACTCATGCCGGCAGCTTTGCGAGGAAGACGCCGAAGGAAGAGAAAAATGGGAGTTTTGGGTTTCTTTACGTCGATCCCGTCTCGCCAGATCGAGCACCGGGCGATAGGATTAGAGCTTTGATACCAAATAGAAAAGTTGCTCTAAAAATCTTAGTTCATTTCATTAATGACTTGGCATACATAGAGTCTTAGAATATTTTTACAAATAAATCTCTAGACTTCTTCTATTTATAAGTCGGACATTAAATTCGGTACAAATCTCAACACTAACCACTTGCTTGCTGCTTTTAGGTTGTTGTTTGGTATTTAGGTGTGCTTACTCCGTATTTTATTTGTATGTTAGGCAATACACTAGATTTTATGGAACTTCTCCGAGTTCTGCAGTTGATTTGGTGCATGACGCGTTAAAGAGTAAGTGGTACTTAAATGCTGTACCTTATTGTCAACTTAAATGCATGTAATCTTATGAAGTTTCTTTATATTTCTCTTCTTAGCATTCTTCTAGAACTTGTATATTGCAGACAGGATTCCTAAAATGTGATTATTTTATCTATGCAAAATTATGTGTCAGAATATAAGTGGTGGGAGGAAGAAATTGAAAAATGGCAAAATCCTATTCTGAAGGATACCAAGCTTCCGGAATGGTAATTACCTCATTTTTCAGAATTTAATTCCTTCAATATTATAGATTTTGATGGTTGAAGCATATTTCTTTGTGCATATAGCTTTTAGAATCTTATTATTTTTTCCGGATTTGGTTGCTAATTTAAAATTCATGAAAGAGAGTTTTCTTGAAAACTTGATAGTGAGATAGTTTTCTTTCTTGGCCGTGTAAAGATTCTATCCATCGATTTCATTTTTATGCCAAATATAACGTTCCTAACAATTGTAGGTACAAATTCACCCTTTTCAATGAACTTTACTTTTTGGTTGCTGGAGGAACAGTATGGACAGGTATCCATCGGTGCATATACTTATTGCTATTTTTGTTCAGCTCATATAAGATGACTTCACTAAATCCTTGTTTATTCTTATACCTAGGCAACTTAAGCATTTTATTTTACCCATAGGCAAAAGTTTATAATTGCACAATTGGGCATTTAGATGTTTTTCTTTGGTCATATCACATATGAGACGTAAGCCTCAAAATAAAAATATTAAATAAATTAAAGATATAAAAAATAAAATATTTAAGAATAATAGTGTTTAAGTCATAACATAACATCATAAAAAGTTATACATACATTCAATAATAAGTAAGAAGTGTAGCATAAAAGTAAACATAAACAATGAGTTCAAATAAAAAAAAACAAATAAATATTTTCTAAAGTTAAGTTGTTAGGATTTTCCCCTCTGAATTTATAAGTTTCTCTTACTCACATTACTTGGAGGGTTTTTATTAACATCATTATTTTAGTGGATTGTTTTCTCTTCTGATTTGTTCTCAATTATACCAACTTACTTCAAACCTTTCTTTTTTTTATTCATTTTCGAACTCATATCACATTTCTCATTTCTAGTCAATAAAATCAAATAAAAATATTATTTAAAATAATGAATATAGTACTTTAGTTTGTCGTAACTCGAAGAGTTTTTGATTGTTTCAGAAAGCTATACTTGGTGATCAAACTTCCCTTTATTGAATCAGCAATTATTCCATTCATATAATGGTACAATTCTAATTTAATCACTGCATTGGTGAACTTATACTCATTATACTGATGTTTAGGCTATAGATAATGTCTCGCTGTATGCAAATATTGATGCACTTGAGGCTCCCATTTTTTATTTATAATCTCCCAAATTTTTTCGGAGCTTTCCTCATCTCCAGCTAAGACTTTTTCTATTAATTCGTTTGCCTTATCCAATAAATTAAAAATAAACGCATTGCCGGCTTTTTCTCTACATGAACCGTTATGAAGACCCGAACCAAGGGCTTTATAGCTGTAAGTGCATAAAACACTTAGCAAAAAATTTCATTTAAAATAATCTTTCTTACTTTTGTTCCTTTATATTTCTTTTGCTCATGCACAACTTAACCTCTAAGTCAAAGGGAACCTTGCTTCTAAAGTTTGCCTTGCTCCTAGGATACTTTGCAAGTGCTTCATGGAAAGTATAGTGGATGTTGGTCTAATAAGTTCTTTATAGAACTTTGTCACCATGGCCAAAAACTATTTATGATTGTAAATAAAAAGGTCACTTGGGCCATCTGGGCTTTTGATGTTTTTTTTTCTTTTTAGCCCAACACGTAAAAAAAATAAAAATAAAATAAAATAAAATAAAATAAAATAAAATAAATAAAAAAACAGAAAGTAAAGCAGTATGCCTCTTTAAAAATGCTTCAAGGTGAACCTTAAGGTTTGTCTCATTGGTTTGTGACTTTTTTATCATGTTAGCCTATAGCCTTAAGGCGTATTAAATCTGTTTCCCTCATAGGTATGCTTCAAGGAGGTTGCTTGTCTCATTGGTTTGTTAATTTTTTATCATGTGAATTTTGTAGTATTAAATCTGTCTCCCTAGGAGGTATATGCCTTAAGATGCATAAACTTACTGCATAATTTTAAACATGACCCATTAGATCCATTTGTGGAATATGTTTATGCCATTTTTAAGAAAAATTACCCTACTTCTCTGCTTAACATCAACTAGGATCAAATATGTTACGTGCAAAAAGTAATAACAAAGAGATCAACCTACCAATAAAATGGCCCGTAATTGGATGTGCGAAAGACTTGAGGATCTGATTTGAGTTTTCAAAAAGTAATAACAAAGAGATCAACCGACCAATAAAGTGGCCCGTAATTGGATGTGCAAAAGACTTGAGGATCTGATTTGAGTTTTTCTAGGATATCGGTGATCCATATGATCTTTTTAACATGATGACAAGAGTCACAATAAAAGAATTGATTGAGTTTTTTTGGTGTGGTAAACTCATTTTATTTATTTATTTTTGTTTTATACTCATTGTTCATCACAATAACTGCAGTTTGCTTCTGTACTTGTAGTTGCCATAGTGCGTACAATTGCTATAGTGTTTTGGTTTGCTGTTGTGTCCATTATTGCAGCTGTGGCACCTGCACTGCAACATCAGTGTAGTGCACGGGCAAAGAGAGAGAGAGAATATTGTGGGTGGGTTGAGTTTACTCTCTATGGCAAAAAAATAGCACAATTAAAGGAACACCTATTCTTAAATCCACAATTTAGGAACAAAACTATCCTTTCTAAATTTATTCCACAAAAGAAGAAAAATTCAGATTGAACTTCAAAATATAATCCAAATATTTTGCCTCTTGTTCTAATTATCCATCCTCTTTAACGACTTTTGTTATTGTGAACTTTTCCATACATATAATAAAATTATAAAAGTATCTATATTAACTATGTGGTGCCTATTGTAAGCAAAACCTCTTCTTTCATCCATTTACTATATTTGGAATTTTATTTAAAAGCACTTTTAAAGTAATAGGTTGAGTTATAAACATATAACTCAATTGGTATATCGTAGTTCTAAACCACATTAACTTGAAAAAAAAGAGATAATATGCATGCTAGTCATCATTTTTAAATTGTAAGTAACTGATAAAACTTGGTTTGCATTTCAATAACAATTATTTGTTAGTTATCTACAATTAAGGAGTCATATCATTCTATTTGGCATTAAGAGGTAATACTTATATTGAACTTTTCATAACTTATATTTTATATTAATCTATACATCTAAACATCGCCATCTATAAACTTCACTCTCTTATGGATGATACATCCCCCATTGGCACAATAGGGTGTAGCTCATGTCTTTTATTTTTTGATGGTACCTTCTCATTTGTCAATACATATCTCCAAAGGCATAGCTTGACATAAGTTGTACTTCTTTATTTTTCTAAGATGAATGGTAAAAGTCATCAAGACATGGATACTTTAGTGTCCCTAATTTTTATCATAAGGGGTGATTCCATTATTCAAAATGCATATATTATATCTCATTTTCCTTTTATTTTCCTCTACAAATAATCTAATTTTAAAGAACATTGTAGTATTCAATATAAGCAATTGAGACATAATATGAAAATATTCTTCATTCTAATTAATTTGAAAGATCATTTTTATGCAAGATAAATTATTATGGTTTGATAACAAGACACCATCTCATGTATTTAAGTTAACAAAAAATGTAAAACTATCAATTAAATGCAACTGATTTAGATGAGAAGAGACACACTTATTTAATCTAGAAATGTAATCCCCCACCTTATTATGTTCAAGTATTACTCATCAAACATGCTACGACTTAAACATCAATTTCTATGAACCAATCACAATATCCAAATATCAGACACATTTGAAATAAAATTAGCCAAATTCCCTAATAATTTTCACACATTTTAACATTCATATTATAATAATATCTTCATTATCGTTAATTTCAGACCAATCGGTAAGTCATCAGACACCTTTCCTCTTTGGTGATACAACAACAACAACAACAAAAACAACAAACATTTACCCCACTAAGTAGGGTTGGCTACATGAATCCTTTTTTTCCATTGCGTCCTATTGAGTGTCATATTTTCATTTAATTCTAATAATTCATTTTCATTTAATTCTAATAAATTAAGATCATTTTTTGTACAATATGCCCAAGTCTTTGTAGGTCTACCTTTGCCTTTCTTAACATAAGTCGAATCTAAAACGGCTACTCTCCTAATCGGATCATCAAAGGTTCGACGCTTAATGTGACCAAACCATCTAAGAGGACTCTCTAATTTTGTCCACCTCTGGAGCTATGCCAACCCTATCACGGATATATTCATTTCACATGTTGTCTCTAAGTGAAAAGCCACTCATCCACCTAATCATTTTCATCTCGGCAACACTTAAATTAGTTTTGAGTATTTTCTAAGGAAGTTAATATCTTGAGTTAGCTTGAGCTTAATGATTTTTTATAGAATAATGATAAGTAAATAATTATCATGTATGAAATGTAGGCTTTTTTGATATAGTTATCGAGTAAAGTGTCAAAATAGTCCCCTGGCTGTTTACATGAAGCCATTTTAATCCATAGTCTTATAAAAGGATCAAATTAGTCACAAGAATCTTTAAATTAGTGTTGAAATAGTCCTTTTAATGATAAATATTAATATAAAATATGACTTTTTCATATTTTATAGAACTTTCTCACCATGGCCACAAAACATTTATGATTGTAAATAAAAATGTCACTTGGGCCATCTAGGCTGTTGAGTTTTTTTTTTCTTTTTAGCCCAACAAGTCAAAAAAATAGAAAATAAAATAAAATAAAATAAATAAATAAAGTAAAGTCGTATACTTCTTTAAAAATGCTTCAAGGTGAACCTCAAGGTTTGTCTCATTGGTTTGTGACTTTCTTATCATGTGAGCCTATAGCCTTAAGGTGTATTAAATCTGTCTCCCTCGGAGGTATGCCTCAAGGAGGTTGCGTGTCTCATTGGTTTGTGAATTTTTTATCATGTGAGTTTTATATTATTAAATCTATCTCTCTCGGACGTATATGCCTTAAGATGCATAACCTGCTACATAATTTTAAACATGACCCATTAGATAGTGACCCGTAATTGGATGTGCGAAAGACTTTAGGATCTGGTTTGAGTTATTCTAGGATAACGGTGATCCATAGTCTTTAACATGATGGAGTCACGAAAAAAGAATTGATTGAGTTTTTTTGGTGTAGTAAACTCATTTAAAGAGATAGCATGATAACATGATTTTTAACATGATAACAAGATGACAAGAGACACAATTTCTATGAACCAATATCCAAATATCAAACTCATCGAAAATAAAATTAGCTAGATTCCCTAATAACTCCACACATTTTAACATTCCTCATATTATAATATCTTCATTATCGTTAATTTCAAACCTATAGGTAAGTCATCATTTATGACTATCAGACTCCTTTCCTTTTTGGTGATACAATAACAACAACAACAACAACAACAACAACAACAAAATTTGATCTCACTAAATGGGGTCGGCTACATGAATCATTTTTCTCCATTGAGTCCTATTGAGTGTCATATTTTCATTTAATTCTAATAAATTAAAATCAATTTTTATACAATATGCCCAAGTCTTTCTAGGTCTACCCTGCCTTTCTTAACATAAGTCAAATCTAAAACATCTACTCTCCTAATCGGATAATCAGGTGGTCGAAGTTTAATGTGCTCAAACCATCTAAGATGACTCTCTGTAAGTTTGTCTGTCATTGGAGCTACACCAACCCTATCATGGATATATTCATTTCACATTATGTCTCAAGTGTAAAGCCACTCATCCACCTAATCATTCTCATCTCGACAACACTTAACTTAGTTTTAAAGTATTTTCTAAGGAAGTTAATATCTTGAGTTAGCTTGAACTTAATGATTTCTTATAAAATAATGATAAGTGAATAATTATCATATGTAGGCTTTTTTAAAATAGCTATGAAGTAAAGGGTCAAAATATTCCCCTGACTGTTTACATGGAACCATTTTAATCCATAGTCTTATAAAAGGGTCAAATTAGTTATTAGAGTATTTAAATTAGTGTTGAAATAGCCCTTCATGGGGATTATTTCAGCCCATTTTAAAAGAGTCTAGGGACTAAAATGACCTCTTGCAAAGAGGCGGGGAACTATTTTGATACTTTTCTCTATGGTTATCTATAACATATAAACGATTCTTTTCTTATGACCAAACCTACATAAAATGCATAACCCATTCATTTAGAGATCAATATCATAAAGATTAATATAATTAATAAACCCTTACTGATCATGTACTTATTTACTTATAACTTAAATCTATTATAGAACATCTTTATTAATTAACAGTACATATTGTTCCTCTCCCGTACATACAAGTTTATTATTTAATACTATTACAATCTCATAGAAACAAAGGCCAATCCAAACCTTAGATCCTTCTATGTTAACATGTGTTGATCCAAATGAGGGAAAACTCGAGCTAATTTCATCTCATACCATTGCATTCCAATTGAATTCACCCAATGGTTCTAAATCCTCTCCCTTTTTAAATAATTCTTATAAAATTTTGTTTATTTACATAAATAAAATTATTAACCTACTTAGTTTTGAGCAGTTATCTATTTTAAACAAATTCAATCTTGAGGTCATAATTAAATCTTAAATTATTTACATGCATCCACTCAAATCTTTATCATCACATAAAAAATACCACTATCACGAACTTTTCAAAATTGAAATACACTTTTACCTGCATACATTTTTAATATCAAATTACCTTATAATTTTAAATAATGAACTTGAAGTGTTGGATATGTAGATGCATAAGAATTGTGTGACATGTATGTAAATTTCTCTTTCAATTAATTTTTTATTTCACTTCACATGCATGAATGTTTTGAACAACAATGTATAATTTGGACATTTTTTTTCATGTACCTTTTATGATGAATTTATTCCTTAAAAATACCCACTGTTGCAGATGGCGGCGCTCCAGTTTTTGATGAAAAAGCAAGCGTTGGTAAAAATAACAAATCCGTTAAAAATGCGAACAAGGAGTCAAAATCTGTTTCCAAAAAACTGAGCAAGGCAGGCACCACCTCTGAACGAACAACTAATGAAGACACAGAGCAAAGAAATGATGATGAGATAGTATTTAGTAATCCTATTGTAGGACAAGAATTGGCCGATAGTGATTTGGAAACCAGAATCAATGAATTCATGCATCCTCCCAACTCACAGAACGATCCTGATAATGTGGGCAGATTTCTATACTTGGAAGGAATTGAGTACATCATGTGGTGCACATACGATGTTCATTTTTACGCTTCTTTTGCACTTCTAGATCTCTTCCCAAAAATCGAGTTAAGCATCCAGCGAGATTTTGCCCGAGCAGTGCTCTACGAAGACCGACGAAAAGTCAAGTTCTTGGCCGACGGCAACTGGGGAATCCGCAAAGTCAAAGGTGCCGTCGCTCATGATCTCGGAACCCATGATCCCTGGCTCGAAATGAATGCCTATAACATACATGACACTAGTAAATGGAAGGATCTCAATCCCAAGTTTGTGCTCCAGGTTTACAGAGATTTTGCTGCCACTGGCGATATGGATTTTGGACGAGAGGTCTGGCCAGCAGTGTGCGCTGCCATGGACTATATGAATCAATTTGATCGGGACGGCGATGGTCTCATTGAGAATGATGGTTTCCCCGATCAAACTTACGATGCTTGGACGGTTCACGGGATCAGTGCTTACTGTGGTTGTCTCTGGCTTGCCTCCCTCCAAGCGGCCGCAGCAATGGCGCATCGTCTCGGAGATCACGCTTACGCTGAGAAATGCACGATAAAGTTTTTGACGGCGAAGTATGCATTCGAATCAAAGCTGTGGAATGGTTCTTATTTTAATTATGACAGTGGAAACAGCAGCAACAGTAAGTCGATACAGGCGGATCAATTAGCAGGGCAATGGTATGCGGCGTCGTCTGGATTGCCGTCCCTTTTTGAGGAGAACAAAATACGAAGCGCACTGCAGAAAATATTTGATTTTAATGTGATGAAGGTGAGGGGAGGGAGAATCGGGGCGGTGAATGGGATGCATCCTAATGGGAAGGTGGATGAATCGTGCATGCAGTCGCGCGAAATCTGGACTGGTGTGACCTATGGCTTGGCTGCCACCATGATTCTTGCTGGGATGGAGGAGCAAGCTTTTACTACTGCTGAAGGCATTTTTACTGCTGGTTGGTCTGAGGAGGGACACGGGTTAGTTTTGTTTTCTTTTTTTTCCTTCCATTTCTCATTTTAGCGATGTCTCTCGTTCTCTCTTTTTGATCTCTTCTTCCTGTGCTCTAATCTAACACCATATCATACTTTAAAGCCCTTATAAGAGTGATTTACATACATACCACAAAAAGCTCATTTGTTTTGACATGTAACGCCCAATCTTTATTTATTTACATATCTCTTACCTAAACATTCATATTTACACACATAGCACTCGTGTCTTTAATATCATATCAGAAATAGCACTATTATCGCTTTCCCCTTTTGTGCATAGGTTTAAAGCACCAAAGTGTTTGTATATGTAAATATGAAAGTTTTAGGTGTGAAATATGTAAATACTTGGGAAGTATGTGCTACTTATAAATTTATTTATCTAACATCCTATTTTCTAAATCACATAAGAGATACCATAAATATATCTTCTTATGCATATGATTGGATGCTACTTAGACATTAGGTTGTTATATAAGTAAATATAAGATTTAAGTGTTAGATACATGCGTGTATGAAACTTTTGTGGTATGTATGCAAATACCCCATATTATAATTATCACCAGCATTGATACTGAAGGGACTGTTTATCTTCAGAGTAGGATTTTAGAATTAAATACTATAAATTCAGACTTTGTTAAACTTGAGATTATTAATACATAAAAGGAGGATTTACAAAAATACCACTCAATTCTTACGTATTTACATATCTAACACCTAAATTTCAATTCTTACATACACACCTTCTTAACCATGCACGAAAAGCCGTATTTCACTTCTTAAAAGTTAAGATTGTGATAATTTTTGGCCTGATATGCAAGATTTGTGCTGTATCAATGCGGTAAACACACAGGAATTGCATGGCATGTCTGAAAAAAAAAAAATTTCAACATAACTGTTAATTTTTTTAAATTATTTGATGTAAAAAATGTAAAATCTGTGACAATCTTCAGTATAAAAATGCGGCCTTTGTTTGTGGGTGGCTCAGGTACTGGTTTCAGACACCGGAGGGATGGACGATTGATGGGCACTACAGGTCCCTGGTCTACATGCGGCCGCTTGCGATCTGGGCGATGCAGTGGGCATTATCTCCCCCGAAGGCCATTGTGGATGCTCCCAAAGTCAATATTATGGAGAGGATTTACGTTTCCCCCCTCACCCTCAGAGCCATACATGAGAATGGCGTGCGGAAGATTCCACCCAAAGGCAGCTGCTTTCGCAATTCTGTTTTTCATTGTGATTGCTAGCTGATTATGCCAAGATGAGAGAGAGAGAGAGAGAGAGAGAGAGAGAGTTTATTCATTGCTCCTAAGTCCTAATCCATCAAGGATAGAGCTGAGGACATGATTTATATGTATTGTAAGTAAGAGTTTCTTTGTTTTATAAGGTTTTTTTTACTGAAACTGTCTTCATTGGTGCTGCAAGTTTACATGCATGCCACTCAATTCCTATGTAATTACTTATCTAGCACAATGTATCTTGGAAGATTTACATACATAGTACTCATCAGTTTCTATGCATTTTACTTCCACCTAAACTTCAATTTTTTACATGCATGCCACCTTGCATGTGCATCAAAAGGTGTATTTCACAATTTTATGGTTAAAATAGAGGTTTGTTTTATTGTGGAGTGAGAGTTTTCGGTGGTTAATATGTAATAAGTGAATTTTAGGTGGATAGATGTGTAAATACGAAGGAATTGGGCGTTATGTATGTAACTGCTGCTTTTGTTTTATATAACGGCAGACCATCATTTTTAGAGTTTGAAGAGTGAAACACACATTTGCATACATAAGAAAGGTGGCACACATGTGATAATTGAAATTTGGATGTCAAGTGTGTAAATACATGTATATACCTTTCATTTTTAACATACTAAATTTGTTTTCAAATTAAAATATGAAAAATTAAAATTAAAATAAAATAATATTATCACAAAAGATTTCTATGCTTTTATATATATGGTACATATTTATCTTAAATTTCAATAAGAAAGTGGATGTTAAGAGCTTGTTTGAGAAAAGATTCCTGTCTGTTTAGTTTTTCAGTCTGTTATCACAGTTTTGTTTAAGCAATTAATTTTTTTTCATTTTTTTAGAAATTTTTTGTGATAAAAATTATTTTTTACAATCAAAGCTATTAAATTGTGGTGATTGCAAGAAATGTATACTCTAATTTTTTGAAAATAAAATAAATTTGTAATAGTCGTCACAGTTTTTTTTAATAACACTCTTCTACAGCAGCTTAACATCTGCTTCTTTAAGCAATTACTTCTTTAAACAGCTGCAATTGTCCCAAACAAACCCTAAGTATATCTCACATGAATGTAAATAGTTTGGAAGTATGAAGCGAAAAAGGCAAATTAAGTTTCTTTTTCTTATATATAAATAATAGAATATTTTTTTTAAAAAATTACAATGAGAATTATAAATAATGTAGATTTTCGAGAAAATATGATATCAATTTTCTTACGATTACCTCGTGTTAATATGTTAGATAGATAAAGATAATTTCTTATCGCATGAGTTTCTAAAAAATAACAAGAAAATAATTTCCCAAATGGAACTATGAAGCTTTAAAATGTAAAGCAGAGAAAATGCAGTCCCAAACATAACCTAATTGAAATCACAACCAAAATTTAATTTAAAATAAATAAATAAAAAACATCATTGGCCAACAAGAACTGAGTTTTAAAACCTTGAATTGAATTGAAATCAATGCTAAAAAAGCCTTGGTTTTTGGGCAGAAACTGAATCCCATAATCAACACAACTATGAAAACAATCAGCACTGAAATTTTAGTAAACAGACTAACACTAAGAAAATGCCTTTAAATCCTGCATTAAATAAGAAAAAAGCCATACCACCGAACCCATAGTTCAGGAAGAGCTATGGTTTTATTTTTGGAAAATTTACATGTCTATGATGCAATTCTTTTATATTTATAAATAAAAACTGTCAGCATGAATCTCAAAGTTTTCGAACAGCCAGACAATTAAGATGTCCTACCGTCATACTGCAGACCGCGTGGTCAATAATCGACTGACACCATGGCGAGAGGTTGAACGACATACCACGCCGACAGTCCCGACCAACCGGGATGCAGGCAGAAATCTTTGATTGCGGCTAATCGGTCAACCCACCTTTATCACGGAGCAAGAAATAGACATTCGACCAGGCTCCCTGGTCGAGTGACACGTACTTCAAAGAGGCACAGTCGGCACTCAGCAACAGTCGGTCAAATTCAAGCAAGTGAGTCAGTCAATTACCGTCATGTTAAAATTTAAATTATGATGCAAATATGGTATGAAATCCAAACGATTAAAAAGAGTACCCATTGTATTAAAAATAATTTTCATAACCGTTCCCTTCTTTCTATAAATATACAAAATACACTCCTATAAATAGAAGGAAAAAAAATATGAATAAAGGGACTTTTACCGATTCTCTCTGCAGAAAATTCCTGACCTGTTATACTCTCTTTATCTCTTCCTTCATTTACTCAATTCTAAACTCTCGGGGCACGTTCAAAACGGGCAATTTATGATCCAACAATATCTAACACAAAAAATTTGATAGTTACACTCATCGAAAAAGGTGTAATTCACTTTTAAAAACATAATGATGATATTTTGATCTCATGTTAAACTATTTGAGTGATATGCATTTAAATATGAAGTATGTTTAGAAGTAAGATTATGAAAATACTTAATGAAGTGTGTGTTATTTATGAAAGCGCACCCTTTTCTTAATGATTCATCTCAACTATATGCATTCTAAGCATGCCATCGCCCCGCTTGGTGATCATGGCATATTAGCTAACATCGCGGTGCAATCAAAACTTCTATTTAGCTGCATAACATAATACACGCACAAAAGTAAAAATTTATGATGACAATCTTACCAAATTAGTGGTAACATTGTAATTAAGACATCATTTTATTTGCCGCCAGTACCTATTTATGTCTTTCCATGTGAGTATGCTTACAGTGTTTTCATGGCGAGGAGGGTGGAGCTGCACTGATGCATTCAATGAGATAGTACTAACAATTAATTAATCTTTTCTGGAGATTTATTACCCTTTGCCTTCTTCAACCATGCAGTACAGGCTCTGCAATTGGATCCGTAAATGGGGGGCATTGTGCCTCCTTTCACGCTTTCGAAGAGCGCGGAGGAAATCATTTTATTTTGTTCTCGCACTCGGTGGTCGGTAGTGATCGGCGGCGATCGACGGTGTTGAAAGTCTTCAATTTCTTCTCAAAGCTTCAAATTCTTCCTGAAACCTCAAACTTTCCTCCCTTCGTGAGGGGGTTGGGACTCTATTTGTAGAGGGTCTCGGCTGCAACTAATGAAGGAATATGAATCGTTTTGATCGAATGACCGGAGATGTTCCCTCTATAAGACGATTTTTTATGGACATTTGAGGGCTTTAACGATGTCAGAATTGAGTGATCTAAGGCTCATTGGTTTTTTCTTGTCAGAGCGTTTGATTCAACCATGAACTTATCAGATTCGACATCCACGACCTTTCAAAGATGCCATGCCCTGAAAGCTTTCATAATTGGTTTAATGATTTGATATGAGCTTGATTTGACTTAGATTAGACAAAATTTAGTACCATTGAACTCGTCTGCCGGTCAATTTGATTGTAAGTTTGTTGAAATCAGGTTCTCATCGACTTTAAATTAAAGTATGAATGTTTATTACTCAAAGAGTTGACTCGAGATTCACGTCATATAATGAAAATTTGTTGTGAACGTATCATATGTAAATGATCCTTTTTATCTTGTTAATAGAATTTTTCAAGAAAAATTGATATACATACCATCCAATTCCTATGCATTTATATGTCTAGCATCTAAATTCCAATTGTACCTCTCAAATCATTCATATCTTAAAAAACATCATTGTTTTGACTTTTAAAAGTAAAATACACTTCTTTATGCATAAGTAGGGTGATATATAAATATATATATATATGGGATAAGGATGTAAATTTCTCTATTAAATAAGAGACATGGAAGTAGGGTTGTAAACGAATCGAACACAAAAACGAACAAAGCTTGTGTTCGTGTTCGGTTCGTTTGAAATTTATTTTGTTTGAAATAAGTTCGTGTTCGAAATCTTGTTTCTTAAAGAACGAGCCGAACACGAGCTGTTCGCAAACGATAAGCCAGTTTGACATCCCTAATATTAATATATATAAATAATATATTATATTAATTATATAACTTATATTATATAAATATGTAATATTCATATTAATATGTTACTAACTATATTATTTTTATTAATTTATTATATATTATAATTTATAAAATTTAATTTTTTTTAAATATCATAATTTTTTTTATATATAATTATTTTATATTATTTTATATTTCGAACAATAACGATTCGACCACGAACGAACCCATCACGTTTCGTGTTTAGCTCGTTTAACTAACCAAACAAAAAAAATTGTTCACGTTCTTCTCGTTTACTTATCGAACGAATCGAACACGAACTCATTGATGAATCGAACACGAACTGTTCACAAACAACGAGCTTTTTTGACAGTCCTACGTCGAAGGTCACTAAATAATAATATAAAATACATATTTTTAATTCACGGACTCATAGACCAAAGGAACAGAAGTACGCACTTTATTAATGCCCAAGTTATGAAAATAGTTGAGGTTGCTTTCAGGAATTAAATGGACTGTTTCATGAAAGGCTGCGATCATTAATTCCTACTTCCTCCCCCCCTTACTTAACCTGAAAACTGAAAACAATTAGGCACAATTTTTATTTAGGTACATATCCCACACTTATATTTTTCATATTTACATGAAACATTTTGATGTTTTCAACTTATATCTTAAAAGATGTATTTCACTTTTTTGAAGTGATATTTAAAAAGATTTGTAAATATGAAAGTTTATGTATGAGATATGTAAATACATAAGAATTGTTTGATATGTATGTAAATGTCCCCAAAAAAAAGATTTTTATGTTAATCATGCAAATTTTAAATATAGTATTTTAATCATCCAAGACTTTTCCTCAAAAAATATTTACATGGATACGACATAATATTTAGATATTTAGATATTAAACACCATTTTTTTTTATATTTATATGTAACACACCATAAAAATATCATTATTAGAAACACTATAAAAGGTAAATATATCTCTTCATACATAACTTTGTTACACAAAAACATTATAAATGTAAACATAAAATTTTATGTATTAGATATGTAAATATAAAAATGAAGTGGTATGTATATAAAATTTTGAAAAAAAAAGGTTTTTTTTTTCTTTGGAACAACCAACAGTGGAACGTGAAAATAGATCCTGCTCCCATCCTTCCACCTAAAAATTTTGATTTGATAGAACCATTTATTTATTTCGCTATCTGCAAATCTCAAACAATTAAAACAACAAGACCTGAACAAGTTAAAAAGCAGTAATAATCCCGCTCTTTCGGGCAAATATAATAAAAATCCCCATCCCCTCAATCTCCCAATGCATTATAAATTAAAAAATAAAAAAAAAAAAAAAAAAAAAAAAAAAAAAATCAAATAAGATTCATCAAGTTCCCACCTTTACCACCCCTAGCCATAGATTCCTTAATCTTCTGAACCAAAAGTTCCGCATTTGGATCATAGATCCATCCATATTTATCAAAGAAAGGATTCACCAATGTTTTGGGCGGATATCCCTTTATACAATCTTCCCAAACTCCACAATCTTCCAGATTTCTCTTCACGATCCAAACACAGCTATTGCATTTGAATCCAGATCCAAAAGTCAGCATCAGAACCCTCTCCCCCTTCCTCAGCCTCCCCTTCGCCTCCATGTAGCTCAACACATACCACACACTGCTCGCCGAAGTGTTACCGAATCGATGCAGCGTCATCCTCGCCGGCTCCAATTCCTTCTCATCCAACCCCAAGCTTCGTCCCACGCCTTCAATCACCGCTTTTCCCCCTGTATGAACGCAGAAATGCTCCACCCCTGCTTTCATGTTCACCCGCACCTCCTTCTTCCACACACACGCGAATAGGTAACGCAAGATTTCAGTTAAAGGAAGAATCTTGGGAGCTAAAACCCGGAGATTTTCAAAAAAAGCTTGAGCGGCGGCGGCCGGCAAATCGCGGCTTAAATGGAAGCCGTGCCGGCCTTCCTCGTCTTCCTTCTGGCAAGCACATGCGTGCGCTTCGTTGCTGCGGCCGAGATGGGTTCGAACCAATCCATGCAACTGAAGCTTCGCGTGGCGGCCGCCGAGGTACGGATCGTTAGTCAGCAAGGCCGCGCAGCCTCCCGACCGAAACAAACAGTTTCCCAGCATCATGGAGCGCTTATTCCCGTTATACCAATTCGGCGAAATAGACTCCGATGTCACCATCAAGGCGATGCTTTTCTTGTGGGATTTGAATAAATTTCGTATAAGATCAATGGAAATGAGGCTGGCGCTACATCCCATGCCGCTGAGATTATAGACCAAGATGTCCTCGCGGAGGCCGTAGCGGTTTATGATTCTGGCGGCGAGGGAGGGAGCAGGGGAGAACATGGAAACGTTGACGACGAGGATGTTAATGGCGGAGGGTGGGAGATTGATGCGAGGGCTTATGCGGGCGAAGATGGAGTCGATCAGAGGGAAGAAATACTCATCCATTTCGGAGATGGAGTCTGCCAAGGTTGGATTGGCTTCGCGGCCTTCAATTATGCTGCGGGGGCCGTAAGTGGATTCACCAAGTCCGGAGCTTATCATGACTTTCAGAAGGAATTTGTATTCGTTCAGACCCAAACAGGGGTTGCGAGACACAATGTCGCCGCAGAGGTCGGTGGGGAGTTTCAGCTCGTCGGAAGGTTTTAGGCAGATGTAGTCGAGGAGATAGCAGTTGCGGCGGCGGAACCTGTCGGCGAAATGCCATGACAGGATGAGGAGGGAGTGGAGGAGGAGGATGGTGGAGAACAGAGCTAAGAACTCCATGGTTTTTGGGATGAGGATTGATTATGTGAAGATTGTTTTGATATATAGGAGGAGAAGAGGGGTGGTGGTGGGGGGTATTTGTTTGATTTGGGGAGCTTTGAATGCGGCATTAGCTAATCTTTATCTGCCCAACAACTTCAGCCATTAGCCACCATGTGTTTGCAGAGGTCTGTGACTCCATTATGTTGGGGTTGGGCTTTTGGTTAGATGTGTAGCTGTGATTGAATTTGTATATGTGGTGTGGGGGGAGAAAAGGAAGACGGGTTATTTCGGTCGCCATAACTTGAGAGTCTTGTACGTGATTTTGTTTTGATTCCTTTTCTGTTCTTGCAATATTAATATTTATGTATTGCAGCTTTACATGTATACCCAACAATTCATATGTATTTACATAGGTAATGTGCAAATTTTGATTTTTGCATACATGCCGCCTTGGGTATGAATGAAAAAGATCTCCTTCTTTGGAGAAAAATTTGTGTAAGACATACACAGCGCTGCATATGTCAGAGAGGTTATTGAAAATTATATCTGCGTTATACCTCCTGTAACCTCTCTGTAACTCTTGTAACTTACAAATATATGAAAACAAAAGCGCAAAACTTACTAGAATGTACATGTAGGTTACATGAGGTATAACATGGATATAACCTCCCAATACCCTCTAAATAATCTCCTTGATGTATGCAGCGTTGCGTGTGTAAGTCGTACGCAAATTTTTTCCTCTTCTTTGGGTTCTAGACAATCTTAAAGTATTTCTATCTTATCTCTGATTGAATTCCCAATTAAGCAAATCTTTCAAAGTCAAATATTGAAGTCAATATGAACTATAATTTTAATAAAGGGTATTTTTGTAAAAATAACTCTTAGAATGTAGCTTGACTACTAGAGCTTGCTCTTATGGGGTTTCAAAAATAAAAATAATAAAAATTAACATGTAATTCCTTATATTAATCATGGGAAATCACCGGGATGCATTAAGAGCATCATCATTTACCTTGCATTGAACCCTTGTGGAGCTTATTGTTAATTCTTGCGCAATTGAAGCATTGTCGTTTACAAATCGAGCATCCTCTTTCAGGCGGAAAAATATTAAATTAGGACTCCTAATGTAGAGCTACATTCGGAGTCCAATGAAATCACGCTACGTGGCGGTGACAGAAAATAAAATAAAATCTGTCCGATAACAAAAGAGATTATTCCTCCCGTGTTATTGTATGTTATTCAAGTGTTATTGATGTATTATTTTATTATTATATCACCGAGAATATTCTAAGAACACCATAACACCTGAATAATACAAAATAACACGGAGGGAATATTTCCGTGTTACCGAACCGATTTTTATTTTTTTTTTCTGTCACCGCCACGTGACGTTATTTCAGTAGACCCCAAAAAGTTCTCTACATTAGGAGTCTTGACAAAATATGCGCTCATTTCATGCATACATGATATTTAAAAAGTTATAAAGAGAAAAGCAATTACATACATAACATTAAAACTGCATTATTTATAAAATTAACAGTCACTTTCTAGTCATCATTTTTTAATTAATTCCCATCCTAAGGTTTAAAATCATAAAATACTTCAATTATATATTTTATTTTATTCCCAACAATTTGATTTTTTAGTAATTAAAAAATAATATTCAGGCGTAAAAATCCATCATGGCAAATAGTTTTGATAAAATTTAAACAATTAAAAAATGCAATTATATTTGAATCCAATAAATTACATATCATATATGTCAGCTTTTGCATTTTCGCTCCATATATTTCAAGTGTGTAATTTTTTTTTTTTTTTTTTTTCTTTTTTTTTTCGTGACAGAATTGTCCTGCTCAACCACTACCTCTTTTGTGCCAAAAGAATATTATTAATAAATCTATTTATCCAATGTGAGGTTAAATAATTAATTTTAATTCATTTGTATAAATCTAAAGTTCAAATTAAATTTGTGTTAATTTAATTTAGTGGTATGAATTTGATGCTTGTTAGGAGTTATAGGAGTGAATATTGATCTTTCAACAGGCTGGAGTGATGACAGGTGTGTTTTGTATTACCAGACTGACTGTTCTGACAGTTTTTATTGGCATGATAGGATATGATACTGCACTTATTTTACTATGATTGACATGGGAAAAATATCACTTATGATTAGCCAGATCAACTATCTTGTATAGTATTTGTATGATGATATGCATTTTATATATTGTTGCTATTGTGATTTGATACCATATTGCGGGTATATATTTTGATTTATACATATGCATGTCCAGTGACTTACAGTGCAATCATGCATATTGTTCTATTTTCATGCATTGATTTCAGTTTCAGGTCTCGTGTAACCTATTGAGCTCCTTGCTTACTCTGGTTGTTTTTACATATCTCGAGTGGAGTGAACTGTTGTACTTATTGATAGAGGCATATTTTATATATGTATTTTGTGATCATGATAAATCTATTTGTCTTGTTGAGATTATTAGAAAAACATGATCAATGTATATAAATGTTTTGGATGTAAATGATTTGTTGCATGCAAAGAAAATGAAAGTATGATGATCTTTAATTTTTTGTACTATTATCGGTAACTTAGTGACTCTGTGTAATGGGAAATATAAGATAAAAGAAATCCTTTTTAAATAGATCTTAAGCAAGAAAAATATGGTGTGTCTAAACTTGGTATAATCTATTATTGTATACGGGTTATATCAACTTGGGTTGTGATAGAACACAGCCGGGAAAAATAATGTTTGTAGGTCGCAGATGCCAGAGTTAGGAGTTGCGTGAGTTGTGATCCATGTAAGTCATGGTTGGTCACATAGAGTGCAGCAGAAAACTGTAATAACTTTTGTAAGTTGTAAGGTATTTGCATAGGTCTTAATGGTGAACTGTAATAACGTCTGTAGGTCATAAAGATTGAAGTTGGTTGCATGAGTTGTAAGTTCCATATGTCGTAATTGTTTTTATAGGTTGTAGTGAGGAGTTGTAATGATGTTTGCAGTAGATGCCAAAGTTGGAAGCTACATGAGTTGTGAGCCACGAAGGTCGTAAGTGGTGGTGTAGGTTGTAGCAGTGAGCTACAATAATGTTCGTAGGCCATATTGGCTAAATTTAGGAGTTGCATGAGCTATGAGTCATATAGTTCATTGTTGGCCACATAGGTCACATCAGGGAGTTTTAATAATGCTAATAGGTCATCGAGGCCAGAGCTGGGAGATGTATGAGCTATAAGCCACATTGGATATAGTTGGTTATACAAGCCATAACTATGAGTTTTAATGACATTCATAGGCTCAAAAGCCGAAATTGGGAGTTGCAAGAGCTATGAAAGAAGTAGGTTGTAAATCAGGTGGGGAGCTATAAAACTTCAAAAGTTTGGAGAAGGTCACTGTGTTCTGAGTATGGTGGTTATAAGGAGTTATTGTGAGGAGTTACACAATACTTTGGGTGCATTGTTATACTATCTTCGGGGTGTGTCATTACACAATCTTTGGGGTACAACATTACATCGTTTTAGTGGTGCGTTGTTACACCATTTTTTGGGTACGTTGCTATATATTCAATGTTCAGGATGTGCACTGTTCCATCAAGTGCTACATTATTTTGCAATGTACGCCGATATGCCTCAACATAAGTTATGATTATGTAAGATGTTTCATTACAACAAGCAGGGGGCAACGAATGGTGGTCAATGGTGGTCAGTAACTGCAAGAGCTAGTGGTGTTCACTGAACCTTTGGTGTGAACATTGGACTTCAACTCCTTCTCCTTGCGACACGCTCCAAGCTTAGGTCTTATTCCCACTTCATGAAGTGGACATGACTTTATTTATATACTTTAGGAGATGTCTCTCTACAAATAAAGAAGAAATTCATATCACTCAATCAAACAATCATGAGAGATTCGCTCAATCAGCCCACATTTTATAAACATTTGAGTGTCTTAAGGATGTTGAAATTGAGTAATCTTAAGCTCTTTGAATTCATCTCATTCAGATGCTCGATTCAAATATAAGCTTGTCAGATTTGAATCCATTTGACCTTCCTCAATTAGCCATCAAAAGCTTTCAAAAGTGGCTTAACGACTTGCTCCAAACTTGATTTCACATAAATTGGATCAATTTTGGTGACATCATGTTCACTAGTCAAACCGGTCAGTTTGATAGTAGGCTTGCTAAAACCAAAGTTTTGGATGATTTTTCATTTGGGCTTCAATTTTTCTCACTAAAAAAAAATGTTTTGGAAATTCATATTAACCATATCTAGATTTGTGCTAAATAATATATTTTGTTCACGATATATCACCTCTTATAAGAAGAAAATATAAGAGCATTTACATACATAGTGCACAATTCTTCCTTATTAATTTATTTTTAATTTTTAAAATAAAAAAATAAACAGATTATTAAATATTCAGATACGTTACCATCCCACCATTAAACTTCATTTAAGGCTTTTAGTGACTCCAACGACCAGCGCTCCACTAATCCTTCAAGTACGAATTCATGACCTGAAAATATGTCAACGCGCCGGACGCCATCTGGTCAATGCGAAGATATCTTGATTAATTAATATTAAGGAAAATTTACATACATTTCACTCATATTTTATGTATTTACATATCTAACATCCAAACTTTAACTCTTACACATGCATCCTACTTTTATATATATATGAAAAGTTTGGGTGACGTAAATGTAAGAAGCTAAAATTTAGGTGTTAGATATATAATAAATAACAATTGCATGGTATGTATGTAAATTTCTCTAATATTTTTTTATTTAATATTATTTTGAAGGGAGATTAATTGGGAAGTATAGCTCATTGTTTTAATTTTAAATAATTCATATATAGTTTGAAAATATGAGAGTCAACTCCAAGCAAAATAATTTAATATATAAAATAAAAGACAAAATTACATATAGATAATTCTCTTACATATCCATCCAGCACATAAGTGTATGATAAATGGTACAAGATAAAATAATTTATGTAAGAAAATAAATGTAATATTTTTAATATGTAATTTACTATATTACTCATTTATTAATTACTATTCATAATATATGTGTTTCTAACATTCATATATTCACCATAATAAACACTACATTTTATTGAATTTTTTTTGGAGCAAAATGTAAAATTAGAATATATATATATATATATATATATATAATATATATAGCAAAAATGTAATTATATTGAATAAGAGATAAATTGGATAAGAATACCCAACCAAATTATGGTCGGGATGAGATTTGAAACTCTTAAATGTGCCATTGAGACAAGGTCAAATCAACTTGATGAGTATGTATGTATAATAACTATATATAGTCTCACTATTGTTTTTCATATCCTTACCAAATTATGGTGGGGATGAGATTTGAAACTCTTAAATGTGCCCTTGAGACATGGTCAAATCAACTTGATAAGTATGTATGTACAATAAGTATGTATAGTCTCGCTGTTTTTTTTTTTTCATATCCTTACACAAATTGTGTTAATTTTCAAATAATAAATACCCGCTGACATGATACATGATACTTGTACGACAAACATGGCATCGTGCCTACTCTTCAAAGAGTTATGGTGCTTATTACAATTTTTATTTTTTATCTTGAAAAATTAGATTGTAACTTGTGGCCACTACACTTAACATTATCATATTGCAAAACTCGGGTCATGGGCTAGAGCTTTTTGGAAAAAAATAGACAAAACATAATTTTGTTAAGTCATCGAGTTGTGCAGTCCAGTCCGCTTCGCATTGTCGCCGCTATTCTAAATGGAGCCTGAGTTAAGCCAACTTGTGAGAAAATTCAGGCTCATCTCAATTAATGGCTTATGAGTTGTGCTTTAATATATTATTATAAAAATGCCAGAAATATCTTGTAATTCGAGAGTTTTAAGTATAAATTTATTTAAAATATTAAAAAATAATTTCTCATATTCTTATGTAGTAACATTTTATTATTATTATATTTTAAATTTCTCATTCTTACACTCATTTTATCATAACTAGTGCTTGAATCAAAATTAATCTCTTTCATAATAAATGAGTCAATTAGCTAACAGGCTAAAATCTGTAGAATTAAGCTCAAACTCAAATCAAAGGTGACTCAAGATCGACTCCACCCCCCTTATGCATCTACTCATGGGAAAATTTTTAAGTGCGGCTGAACGCACATCCAAACGACGTTCCGAATGCTGCCACACTACCGTGGATCGCATGGGGCCTATTCATGATGCTCAACTTGACACTCTGACAATCTCCTTTACCGAGCATATGGTTGGATTGGATGATAACAAATTTCAAAATTAAAATGAGAATTGACCACTCATTCTTTTAAAGGTAGTTGGTTATTTATGTGAAAAAACATTTATTTTAGAACTATACTAAGAAGAATAGCTGAAACGAAACGTGCCTATATGACTCGGTCATGTCAATGCAGTTAACGTTGTACGGTACCATATCTAATTTAGGTCATAGATAGGAACATGCAAATGAGTTGCGTGCACGGAATTCGGATTTGATGAGCACATTTCCATATGAAAGTGATCGCATTAGTGACATGTATTTATCATTTGGCCCAACAAGTTGTGCTACGTTATGTAATTCTAACTTTCTATGTTTGGGTGAGTTTTTCAAAAAATTGTTGCGACTATTATAAATTTATTTTATTTTTCAAACAATTATAATATAATTTTTTGGCGCCACTGCACATAGCTATGTCAGATTGCAAAACACAACTTTCCAACATAACCTTTTGAAAAAAAAAAACGGGAAAAAAAAGAATTTTGTCAAACAATTGAAAATGTGGTGCGACACCACACCGCCACAACATCGCTGCCTGAAACAAAACCTTAAGTATTATAATGATTTTGGTTCGAGATTTAGTGAAAAAGTTCATTTGTTTTTGCGAGTTATGGGATCAAGGGTATAGAAGATTTTGATTTGAATTTCATGTTTTTAATAGGAATTTAAGGGTGGGGGTTGTAACAATTATGATAGATATATGGGTTATGATAATGGTAATGTGTGTTTGATATGGCCTAGAGACCCTTTATGAGCACTAGTACTCCTTAGAGCATTTACACACATGCCTCCCACTTATTATGTATTTACAAATCTAATACTTCAATTTTAAATTTTTCAATCATATACACCACCAAAATCTCTTATATGACATAAAAAATATCATTATTTAAACTTTTAAAAAATAAAAGCACATTTTCTATGCATAGATAATCTGACATGTATGTAAAAATTGAAGCTTAGGTGTTAGATACATAAATTTAATCTTTTTAATAGGACAGCAGTTGTACAAACTCTGACAACATATATATATATTTATAATTCCTACCACAGCTTTTTAAAAAGTAGTTTTCTACATCACCTCCTTATAGCCACTCTTTTAACCCAAATAGACTCTTAGAGCCACATTTATAGCTGTTTGGGCAGTTAATCTGCTAAAAATTGCTTATAACATTATTTGAAAAATTACATGAACACGAGAGCGGAATTAGAGCACCGTGATTTTGAACGCTAAAGCTCTTCCTGAAAGCGACTGAAAGCAGAGTTCTTAATGGCAAACTTATGAGTAATCCAACCACCTTCCTCTTCCTGCATTATACAGAACTTAAAGAAAGCTCTTTTTCTCCAAACACGCGGTCCAAAACCTGAAGCAGCATTGCAGCAGCTCTTTTGAGTTCGAACTCTTATCCTTCTCTTCAGTACAAGTGCTACTCAAGTGCCTTAACATGACCATAGAGAACCTTTATTGGAAATTTTACATACATACCGCCTAAAGTTTGATATTTACATTTATGATGTTTTAATGTCATAAATCTGTTCATGAAAAGCTGCATTTTGCTTTTGAAAATGTATTAATGATGCTGTTTTTTATGTAATATTAAATATTTGAGCTCTCTCTCTCTCTATATATATATATATAAAAGTAGATATAGAAGTTTTATGTGTTAGATATGTAAATAGATAAGAATTGTAGGGTATTGTGTAAATGCCAATATGATCTCTTGTGAGAGCTATAAACTTTGTTTGATGAGGACTCGTGAAGCTTTTTTATTTACAAATATAATAATTTAAATAATATTTTTCAACATGCACATCTCAGTCAGAATTTAGAGAAAATATTACGTCTGAACACTCTACGTCTGGATGTTCAATTATGGAGGTCACATCATAACAAATTCACATGAGTGATAAAATGATCTCTTATGATTGGACATCCAGACGTAATATTGTATTCCTATTTAGATATGGATATGGCCTTAGGATTTAGTGTATTATATTATATGAATATTTAATTAGGTAAAACATTATCATGATATGAAATATTAATTTTTAAATCATATGTTAAACAAAAAACTATTTTACTAGTTTGCCATCATGCCAAATGCATTTCTTTTTCTTTTTTAATAAATTATAGGTAACAAGATAAATGCTTAATCACATATGTAATAATATTTTTCGGAATAATTACATATAGAGCGTCCGAAATATTGATGAAAAAGGGTGATTTTGTAAATAGTAAAGCATCGAATTATAAGAATTGGGTGGTATGCATGTAATTTTCCCAAAAAATAAAAAATTCCCACGTGGTAAGTGTGTGTTTGTGAGCAAAAATAAATTTGAATAACAATATTTTTTTGTCCTATGCAATTTATTGATTTATAATATATATTGTTGAGAAAAATAAGGGCGAAGAAAAACAGTAATCGACACAAATCCAGAAGAACACAGAGATTTAACGAGGTTCGGCGAAGATGCCTACGTCCTCGGGAGCAGAGCGGCGAGTTCCTTTCAATATTCAGAAAAGAGTTTACAGAATAGAGGGATACCTCCTGGGGTTACTAACAGGCCTATTTATAACCCCAGGAGTAAACCTAGGCACAATATGTAATTACAACATTACCCCTGTACCATACCGCGGGGCTTTGCCCCCGCACCCCAACCCACGTAACTTCCCAATTTGGACAGATTCTTCCGCTCCGCTCTGCTCCGCTTCGATCCAGCGTCTGTCCCGATATGGTATATGAGTCATACCATAACAAATCGCCACCTTGGCGAATATCCAGCCCCTTAGGAGAAAAATACCTGGGAGTTACACCTGCACCACTGTGGGTTGGGCCACCATGCTTCTCTAGCAACTGCAAACATTCAACAAGTCCAAGCAATACAAGAACTTGTTGATAGTAACTGGCTTGGTCAACATATCAGCTGCATTCTCATCAGTATGAACCTTCTGCAACAGTATCTCCCCAGAAGCAATCAACTCTCTGATCTTGTGATACCTGACATCAATGTGCTTGGTTCTCGCATGGTACACCTGGTTCTTAGCCAGATAAATAGCACTCTGACTGTCACAATGCAACTGAACTCCACCTTGCTCAACGCCCAGTTCCTTTACTA